>NC_064286.1:46071918-46149210 GCF_019186545.1 Solanum stenotomum | reverse complement strand
AAAAAATAACACATATCATTTTAAAATTATCAAAAAAGTATTATAAATAATAATAATTAACAACTTAAAATATCTGAAAGACATTTTAAAAGGGTTAATTTTGTATTTTTATCTATTTCACATAAATTAGGACAAAGTGACCAGTAATGTTGGTTATTTGAAAGTTACATCAAAATATTATAAATCACAATAATTAATAACTTAAAACATTTTTTAAAAAAAAATTAAAATTTGGATGACTCTCCAAATTTTATTTGTGTGACATAAATTGAGACAACAAAAATAACATATATTGGGTCCATTTTAATTTATTTGTCTTATTTTTTTTGGGTTTTTTATATTTAAAAAATGCGTCAAAATATTATAAATCATGATAATTGACAACATAAAATATGTTTTGAAAAAAAATAGAAAAAATTCCACTCATTCTTTAAGTGAATCTATCGTAAAAATACTATAAATCATGATAATTGACAACATAAAATATTTCAAAAATGTTGTATGTGGATAATCTTATTGTGCCTTGAATAGCGTCAAATAAAGTACAAGTTTGTGATAAAAAAACTTATTCCTTTATCCACGCAAACAATCGCTTCAAAATCTCCGTTATTAGCCCCAAAACATACCATTTATATTATTGGGCCCGTGCCCGTGCATAGCACGGACAACATTACCTAGTATATTACAAGAGGGAGTTTCTTGATGTCAAAGCAGGCAACACGTCAACATGAGTACTGCTTTGACATTTAAGGGTGATTTGATGATTTTTTTTCGTATTTTTTTAATTTTAATTTGTTTGTATTTTTAAAAAAAATTACATATATGAAAATTAAGTAAAAACTACACTACTTAGTATTAACACCTTAACTTATTTCAGAAAAATCAAATAATTCTGATATGCTTGAGATACCAGTATCTTCATAAACAATATTTATATAATACTTTTTGTGAAAGTCCTATTCATCTATTAAGCATTTGAATCATTGTTGACGAATCTAACAAGATACTTATATTCTTTCAATTATACTTATAATAATAATCCATATGAATTGTTGTTCTTATTGACAATGCTAAAGCTATTATGATTGGAGGATTCATAAATGAAGAAGGAGAATTTATAGAAGAATATATATATATATATATATATATATATATATGTATGTATAAACAAACTTGCAACTAGACATTTATTCTCAAAATATTGCAGAGGTCTATAATTGAGTTGTGAAAGCTTCTAAATAGGTTACCATGATCCTGACCTAATCTTAATTGGAATTGGAAATCTCAAATTTATCGATGATGAAATGGTAATTTGTGAAAAGTATTATCGTAACAATTACACATAATGTGTAACTTCAAAATGATAGTGCAAAATATATGACTAAGCAAGGCAACTATTAAATACTATTAAAAATCATTAATGAGAAACTATTTTTCATGCGGGGAAATAGTTTGTGAACAAAAGCAACACAAATTGAAGAGTTAATAAAAAAATTAAATAAAATTTTGTTTTTCGACAACTCATGGAATAACATTAGATAACTTAAAAGGAATTATATTTGTTTGTCTCAATGATGCTAAATGGAATAACCTTTTTAAATGATTTTCTATTTATTGTTAGCTAGATATTAGTATTAAGAAGTAGAGATTAATAATTATCTATGATACCAAGTAAGTTTTGTTAGCAAAATTACTTAAAGTCAAGATAAAAAATTAAAAATATATAACAAACATATTTTTTAAAAATAAGAATAGTGACATATAATACCAGAGGTTTTACATATCATGCAAGTACACCAACATATAGAAATACCAGAGGTTCTACATATCATGCAAGTACACCAACATATAGATAAATAATTGCACTAATTAAATTCAATCTGATTTTTATATAGCATATAAAGTAAAAGATTAGGAACTCACAAAAACTTTTTATGCACACAACTGGCCATAATTAATAACTTTTTTTTAAAAAATATATTCAAATATCATGTGGTTTAACTCAATATTATTCTTGTATTATATGTTTGAAAACTACTTCTAATGCCATCACTATGACTTGTGCAGAACAAAAATTGCCATCATTTTGAAAATGAAAAGTCAGGGTAGTTTTTCTTTCTTCCGTTATTGAAAAATCACATACTATGAAACACAAGATAGATTAATTGTAACGATATGTCTTGTCGTTATGGGAAAACTTTTGGTGAATGAAAGTGAGTGAGAAAACTTTTATAAAAGTGAGTTAAAATTTTCAGACTAGGCTAGACTCGGACGAAATCTGAGCGAGATGAGGTCTAGGGAAATTGGGGGAAAGGATTGAGGGAAACATCTAAGCAAAATTTAGAATCCTTGTTGCTTAGATGTTAAGGAGTCCTGGGACTTTTCGAAAGTGAATTCGGGTGAATAGAACTCCCGATATCGAACTTGGCAGGAAGGAGTTAGTTTGGAACTTCAAGGTTTGAAGGTGTATTGCAAAATAGGTTAATTTTCGAGGATTTCTGAGTCTCTTTCTCGTGCAAGCCGCGATAGTTGGTGACATGCTACTAGAGCGGTGGATTTAATTTTTGCTATAGCAGGAGATCTCGCTACAACGTCACTAATATAGCGGGTTTGTCGCAATTAATGCAAAAAATCTCTCTATATACTGCTTATTATTTGGCAATTACGTTTTGGGGAAGATAACAGGAGATCTAGGGCAAATTTCATCTGTTTTCCATCGTAATCATCCATAAAGGTAAGTAAATTACTCTCCTAACTTAGTAATTTGATTCTAGAGCCTTACAATATACGGTAGTGATCTTACGAGAGGGTTTCGTTTAAATTAGTAGCGGAAAATCCCTTGTTTGGGTGGCATAATCATGCTAATGGCTTGGGGTTTGGATTTAAGATTTAATCCAGCTGTTTTTAGGCCATTTAGGTATGCATATGTGTCATATTGATTGGTTTTAGACCAAGAACAACCTAGGTATCATAACAAGGGAAAACTCAGGTTTAACAGAGTATTCCGGGCTTGATTTGAGATAGCTGATAATTGTTTGTTTCCATTTATGTTATATGTGTTTTCTAATTGTTTCGTTTGTATTATCGGTATAATGTATGACTAGAGAATAGAAGGAGTATAAACTGAAATGTAAGCTTATGTCAATTTCATACAATGAATGTGTTTACTTGGGTGTATACATGTGATTTTTTATGCATGGTGATTGTGACGTGTGATTGCAGGTTGCCTCTGGTACCACGCTTGATACATACTAACGGTTAACTTGAGTACCACGCCTAGTACATGATATCTCTTGGTTGGCTTGGATACCACACCAGGTACATTCTAACAGTTGGCTCGAGTACCGCGCCTGATACTAAATAGCTATATGATGATTGATTCGAGTACCACTCCGATACAAATTACTAAAGGTTGGTTGGGGTACCAAGTAAAAATTTGAGTTGTGTATGAACATATAAATTTAGTCAATATTAATAGGATTACGATAATATCTATGTAGAAGACTCAAAAAAGTTATGAATTTTCATAAAATTGAGTCCACAACTAATGGCCTAATAATAGTCACTTTAACACTGATAAAGTGTGTAAAACTTTATTAACATTCTTATACATAGAAGTGCTAGGTGAAATTTGTGAATGAAGAAGGAAAACATACTTCATATATTGTTGATGTAGGATCAACAATAGTTGCATCATTTGTAGAAGTTTCACCTATAACCACATTTATAGTTCAAAGGATAGGGTAACCATGCATATATCATGAGTCGTAAGAAAAAAAAAACATAGATCCCAACAAGAAATTCATGTTTTCTTGAAATTGGATCACAGAAAATAAAGTTAAACAAACATGTAACTAGACTCATAAAAATTTAGTCTCAAAATACTACAGACGTCTATAATTGAGTTGCAAAAACTTTTAAATAGATTTCCATGATCGTGAATCGAACCTAGTTCAAATTGTAAATTCCAAGTTTCTCTATGATGAAATGACAATTTAAGAAGAGTTCTTGTGTAATAGTTGCAACAAAAGTGTTGCTTCAAAATGATAGCACAAAATAAATGACCCAACAAGGAAACAATTAAATGTTTTTTAAAACCCATTAATGATTAACTAACATAGGTCTTTCTTTTATATGACTTCTTCCTCTTTAGATTATAAACTAAAGAAGAAATATTTCTTATTTGTAAAGAGAAACGTAACAAAATGTCTACATGTTGGAATGTATGCGTCCACTTATCAGTCAAGGACCAGATCCTTTGACTCAGCAAGAACAATAACTTAAAATATGCGTCCACTTGTTTTGATGGGATCAGGTCCTCAACACAGTTACAATAACAAACAGTAAAATAAGTGCTGAAAGTAAAGATTGAACAAGCAACTTTACGTGGAAACCTCCTTTCTCAAGGGAGTAAAATCACGACCTGTCTCAACAGGACTTTTCAAACTGCTTCCACTAATCTTCTCCAATCAAAAGTAAAAGCCAGTTTATAGAATGAGATTAGCCTGCTAATCTCCATACTAAGCAATACCTCATATCACTTAGCTGAGCCAGAGCAGATACCACACTGCCCACTAAGCTATCACCCCTAGATAACTTAGACTTTGCTAAGCGGATACCACACCGCCCACTAAACCACCTAGAATTTGACTAAGTAGATACAACACTGCCCACTAAATCATTTAACTTTAATCGACTTAGACCTTTTAGAAAACAAAACAAAATATCTGAATCCTTTATAGAATAGGAACAGATTTACAATGTAAGCACATAAGACACAAAGCTCTAAATATAACAAGATGATTTAGCACTCTATCTGGTCCTTTATTGATATGAGCAGTGTTCTTCTTTGAAGATGGACTTCTCTTTTCAAGCTTATGAATTTTAAGAGAAAATCCAAGTTTTTGTTTGCCAAATATTGAGTTTGTGTGTTGTTGGAAGAGACTATATTGAAAATGAACACAAACCCTCGGGACAGCCCATTGGCTAAGAGTCTGCCTTCTCTGTAAAGACGTGTACCTGTCACATCAGAAGTGACAACTTTACAGTTGTACTGTCGTCCTTTCACATACATAGTCTTGCAGGGACCAGGTCCCTTACAGACTTTTCTTAGTAAGTTCTTGAGAAGACGTGCTGGCTCTCTCCCCTTTTGAATGAATGAATTAGTTTGTTGTTTGTCATGTTGACTAAGTCAACCATAAAGAGTTAATACACATTGGACAAACAACCTCGTCCCTTTTGATTGGTGTAGTACTTCTGACGGCTTCACCAACTTCTAATGCGGGCAACTTTCCAGCTGTACCCCATTATAGATCTGGATGAGAAAACTCTGCTTGGGACCAGGTCCCTGCATTTGTGTGACACTGAAGCATACAATCTCGTCCGCTCTTCCTATTGGTGTAGGACATTGCACTTTTCACCTACCACCTGACATGACAGCTTTACAGCTGTACTCCATTTGTATCTGGACGAAAACACTTTGCCAGGGACCAGGTCCCTGCATTTGCGAGGATCATCAAAACACCTAGTATATAACACCACACACTAAAGTGCTAATGGAAATCTTTCAGTTGCTTTGATTAAAAAAAAGGAAGTATGATAAATAGAGGTCAAACTAATCAATTATTCATATATTTTGAAAAAATCAAACCTCACATTTATTCAAGGACATGTGTGTAACGACCCAAAGTATACCCTAGGTGTGGCATGACGTATAAGACCACGAGAGCTCCTACACAACCCATTTGACATACACAATGCATAAGGAATTACAACAAAAGATAGAGAGAATAGGTAAAAATTGTCTCATAATATAAAAGAAAGTTTCGAACATAAAGGCAGAATCATAACTATGTCTTGACAAGCTATTCTAAATCAACATAAGAGTGGTTGGTACATAACCCATACACCTCATACAAAGTCTCAAAGAAAAACGACAAAAGTAATAAAAGTCTTCATGACCTTGCCCTCGAATGTATGAGGACTCACCAACCTAATAGTAAAGTAGCAACCTAAGCTAGCCACGAGCGGAAGGAGAAGCGTCGGATCCTATATTATAAAACAATATTGATACAAGTATGTATTAGTACATGGATTATACCAAGTGGGGAATACATAAAAGACATAAACATGATCATACGAGGATTTAAACATGATTTGCATGACCAAACTAAAACTTGAGTAAAAACTTTTAAAGAATTGTATGTCAAAAACAAGGTCAATGAATTCTTAAAAGATAATGAAAACTTTCGTAAAAACAGGTAACATAGTTCATTTTGTGGGATAATTATCGTTAACCGACACTAAGACCATGCGAGCTACAACATGGAATTCGATGCAAGCCTAACATCGAAAAAGGGATTCAAATTTCCAAGGTAATCTCCGTAACATTCATTCATATTCTATTTGTGGATCCACTAGCTAGGCCATTTAAGACAATCCAAAGGGGGCACGTAGTTTGACACAAAAAGATTGCTTCTAGAGACCCAATTTCTACTAATGGGAGAGCTTCCATCTCAAAGTCCTTTCGATGCTAAGTAAAATTCCAATGAAATTAGTCATGATCATTTTCATAATATCATACTTGAAAAGACACAATTAAACTACCAATCCAATCATTAGTCATCGTAGAGTAGCTTCTAATAATCATAATTCATATATGTGTGAGAAAATCTTTCACAACTATGATTTCATAATATGTGAGAAAACCTTTCACAGTTTCATTTATACTTATCTCAAAAGCATCCTTAGTTCAAAAATATAATTTTCATAAAACTTGCATAGCTTTCCTAAATCATAATTCATAAGTTTATGAGTTTTCTTCATAAATTCATCTTCATAATCAAGTAAGCAGAATGCGTATATATGAAATCAATTGGAAATCATGTAGCTTAATTAAATCATGCCTAATAAGATTGAAATTGAACAATTGAAGCATAATCAAATATACTCATGGATATTGCATGAAACCCTAATCAAATTAGATGAAATTGACTTTGGAGATTGAGATTCTTTTGGGACCCAATGGATGAATGAAATCCATTGGTGAATTCCCACATACCTTGATAATCAAAGCCCTGAAATGCAAACAGAATAAACAATTGGAGCTTCAAACCCTAGATTTTCTTCCTTAAGCTTGAGAAAGAGAGTTGGAGATGATGAAATTGGATGGGAATTAGGCATTGGAGAGAATGAGAGGGTTTGGGTAGTTTTAGGAGTTGAAAGGTAGTTATAGGACTTAGAAGTAGGGTCAAAACGAAATAGTATGAGTATTAAATGCATAATAAAAGACCCAAATACACTTAAGAAATAATTACTGGAGTGACCTGCGGGTTGGACCTACGATCCATATGAGTTTCTACGGTCTGTACTGGTCAATCATAGAGTCATTTATTGGGGCCTAAAATCTATCCAACTTCTAAGAGACCTTCCTACCACTCGTCAACCTTTCTACGGCTCGTAGAACCAAAGTTCAAGCCCAAAATTTCACTAAGCCTGGAACACTCCTATGGAACCATCGACGACCAGTAATCCAAAAAACGATCTGTCATGTTCACTAGTAGGTCAATTTACAGGGGCTTGAAAATTTCAAAACTCAACCGTGATCCTACGACTTCCTTTCTATAGTCCATAGATTAGACTCGTGGTTCACTACTTTAGTGTTACAATGCACAATAAAAAAATACTCATTCAATTTAGATGCCACTATTGACATGTCCTACTTCGAAGGTGCTAAACTTGAAACATTGTTATACTCTATCAACGTATTAAAAATAAGTTATAGTGTGCCAAGTATAATCTCGAGATGCTTATTTAAAAAAATTATAGACTCAAAAAAAATAATCCAAATTAGGTGTATGGATTTTCAATCTCAAGAATCTTCAAACAAACACTTCTTCACTCCCCTTGTTTTCTATTTCTCTAAACTACTTTTTCATGAGTCGAGGGTCTGTCAAAACAATTTCTCTAATTTCAAAGTAGGGTTACTTGTGGGATTATCAGAAACATGTTGTTGATCTATAATTGTATTTGAACTAGCTCAACATAGCACCAACTTTAGCCCTAACATGTATATTCAATCCAATACAACACAGCAAAAACAAAATAATCCTAAAAATTTGTTGTGAACAGAAAGCTTACCAGACTGAGATGCTTCTTTTGGATCCAGCAAAGGGGTAGTTGTTTTCTGATAAATCCTTTCATTTTGTTTTCCTTTGCCAATGTTACTACCAAAATTGATCTTTTCACAATCACTTGTTCCGAATATTTGAACAATGAAGTGGTGATCATCCGGAACATAATGGAAAAGCAAAAATTCACCCACTTTTAGATCATGCTCAGTTGAAAATTTGTCCCATCCCAGTCGGATAGCAAGTGAACCATTATAGTTGCACACTGTTGCCATCCATCGTTGTCCACATGAGTCCTCCAAATAAATCTCCTGATCAGTTAGGTGTGGAACTGAACGAGCAAACTTTGGAGGAAAAACTGAAAAAATATTAATGAAATTATAACTAAGAATAATCTTGAACCTAGTGGGTATGCTCAAATGTTCACATTAATAAGCAGACAATTAATAACTATAATAATAGCTAATTACACATATGGTTATCAAAACCAATTATACATTTAAACAAGTACTTTAAACTAAGTAGGAAAAACAAAGTGTACACAAAGAATCACACTTTACCAGAACTTCCACGAAAATTTCTGCAATCATTACTTTAAAGAAAGAAATAACTCTCTTTCCATTAATCAACAAGTAGTGCTTCTTGCACTCATCATTGTATGCTTCCATCTTCTCCCTATGCGGAGTTTGTTTCCCCAACAACTTCTAAATCCTACAAAGGATATGAAAGTATTAATTATAAATTTAAGTTAAGAAAAATAATACTAATAAAAACAACAGATTAAATAGTTGACCAAAGCATATTAAGATGTCAAAAATAAATAATATAACACTATCTAGTCAACTTATTAAAGTTCAACTTGACTGTCCATCTCTCTTTTGCAAATATTTTGACAACCTTTATATTCTTAAGTACAAATGCACGTAGTCTAGATCGAACCTTATACTATACACACAACATTAATCACCAAATAGAACTTTAAACAATAAATGTTATCAATCGAATCGATGTGTTGATGCAACAATGATCCATTCATGTTTCATCACTTAAATCCGTTATTAACATTAGTTTTTTTTTAAATAACCCTATTTTTTCAAATCACGGCTATTAACTGTTGAGAGCTAGAATAAACACAAAGATTGATACCATCTGAAAACAGAAAAAATAACAAGCAAAACACCAAGATTTCCAATATATACACACATGAGGAGGATTGAAAATTAAAAAGGAAAACAAAGAAGAAGAAAAAATTAGTACCAGAGTGAGAGCAAGCAAAACTCTTTGTTGAGTCAGAATCAGTTTGCTAATTTGGTTTAAATAGCAAAGCTTTCTCCGTTGCACTGTCCAAAAAAAACAATTTTTTTGTTCTTTTTATTTGTCCATATACAAATGCATAGTGTTTATTAATTATGAGTTAATATCAATAGATTATAATAATCTCTACTTGTGATACACGTGCACCAATTCTATCAACAAGTGTGTTGTGTAAAACATGTGAAATTTGACAACACGAGAAAATGATAGTAAAAAATTAGAGTTTGTGTATGAAAATAATATAAATTGAGTCAATATTAATATCATCACGATTTTCTCTCTATGTCACACCCAATACACGTGCACAGCTTTTTATTGATGGTGTTTGTACATAAAAATTATGAAATTTGAAAAAAGAAAATATAATTGTATTTGTTTTTTAGTTGATAAATGATATTTGAACATCAGATTTGTTTATGAACATTATATATATTGAGTCAATATTAGTAAGATTATGATAATCTCTATTTGACACACCAAATACACGTACACAATTTTTATTAGTTGCATTTGGACATAATAATTGTGAAATTTGAATTTTTTATTTATTTATTTTCAAGTCAAAAATGATATTCTAAATTACAGTTGTGTTTTAACATAACATAAATTGAGTCAATAGTAGTAGAATTATAATATTGTCTATGTGGCACATTTAGTGCACTCGCACCAGTTTTATTGCTGGTGTTTGAACTAAAAAATTGCAAAATTTGAAAAAAAAATTGTTTTCAAGTTAAAAATGATAGTAAAAAGTTAGAGTTGTATGTAAACATGATACAAATTGAGTCTATAATAGTAGGATTAGGATAATTTGTATGCTGACCACCACCCATTATACCTGCACAACTCTTATTAGTTGGGGTTTGGACATAAAAATTGTGAAATTATAAAAAGAAAAAAATAGTATATGTTTTCAAGTTGAGAATAATAGTCGAAAATTACAATTGTATATGAACATAATATAAATTTAGTCAATATTAGTAGGATTGCCATAATCTATATGTTGCACGCCTAATATACTTGCACAATTATGAAATTTTAGAAAGAAAAAAAGAATTGTAATTGTTTTCAAGTTAAAAATAACAATAAAAATTAGAGTTATGTATGAATGTAAATTAAACTGAGCCAATATTAGTAACATTACGATAATCTCTATGTGGCACAATCAAAACAAATTATAAATTTTCATCAAATTGAGTAAAACGAATGACGTCTTAAATATTAACACTGATAAAATGTGTGTAGCTCTATTAACATTTACGTAGGTATGCTAGATGAGATTAGTGATTGAAGAAAGAAAATATACATCATACATGGTTGATGCAGAATCAACAACAATTACATCAACTCTAGGAGTTTCACCTGTAACTACATTTGTAAAATCAGAGAACAAAGAGGTGGCATGACATGAATAATAAAGATCATCATCAAATTTTATTTCTTATTGTGTTTTTTTTCACACCTTTAATTACTATTTGTACATTTTTGATATTTTGATATATTGATGTTTTTTCTTATTGTTAAGAAGTGTCAAAACACTGTGTTTCACTTTATCATCAAATTTTATCATGCATTTTTCATGAGTTATAAAAAATAAAATAAACGTAGACCTAACAAGCAATTCATACTTCGTTGAAGTTGGACCTCAGAAAATAAAGTCAAACAAAAATGTAACTAGGCTCAAAAAGATTTAGTCTTACAAACTTTTATGATTGAGTTGCAATTTTTTTTTGAATAAGTTCTCATGATTGTGAACCAAACTTAATTGAGATTGCAATTTTCAAATTTCTCCATGTTGAAATGACAATTTGTGAAGAGTATTAGCATAATAATTGCACAAAAAATGCAGCATCAAAATGATAATATAAAATATATGCCCCAACAAGGTAACAATTAAATTGGGGGACAGTTTTAATCTGAAGTTAATGGTGGAAAAAACCCTAATTTGGAAATTGGGATCATGGGTTGGTCTTGGGTTATTGAATTTGTTATAAATCGGGTAAATTGGACCTTAATTATTGATCCATGCATTAAATTATTCGTTTGTAGACCAAGAACAAGCGGAAAGAATCCAGAAAGGGAAGAATCAAGTTTCTTAGGAGGATTCAAGCTTGGGTTTGAGGTAGGTGATGGTTTGATTTCATGTTTGTGTGATGTATGTGGGTATTTGCTTCATTGTAACGCATGTATGTATGTGAATGTATCACTATTGATCAAACCTAATGTAAATGAGTATGAATGAATGATTGTATGCCATGAATTAACACTTGATTGTATGATTATGAGAATGTACATTGTGATTGTGATTATGGTATGATGATTGGACTGGGTGTCACGTTCCCACACACTAATTGGGATCAGATATCACATACCGACATACATATTGGATCAGGTGTCACGTTCTGACACACTAACTGAGATAAGATGTCATGTATCGACATACATATTGGATCGGGTGTCACGTCCCGACACACTAACTTAGATCGGGTGTCACGATCCGGCACACTAACAGTTTGGGTACCATGAGAGGACCATTGACTTGTCATATATGTGTATTGTTGAGAATGTGGAATTGTTCATTGCTCCTGAAATGATAATTGATATTGTATATGTTCGGTATATGCGTGTTTACTATGTTCTGACTGCTTTTATATATGTTTCACTTAGTAAAATAGCCACGTGATCCTACCAGTACATTGTGGTTGTGTATTGATATTGCACTTGCTCTTTCCTTGTTGCTTACAGGGCATCTTCAGGCGGCTACTGACAGACCTCAGCTAGGTGACTATTGAGTGTGACCAGATTCAAGGGTGAGCCAGTTTTTTCAGGCTGTCATGGATCTCTCTTGTTTAACTCCACTCTTTTCGGACTCAGGCTATTTGTTTAGGGTGTTTTGTTTAGTTACAGCCCCCTTTTCTTAGACTTGTTAGTTAATCAGAGTTTTGGTTCAGGTTCTAGGGGTTATTTTCGCATTAGTTGTTAGATGTTAGTTGAACTTTTGGAGTTTATGGGGACTCTATATTAATTATATAGTTATTTAAACTTGCTTGCGTAGCTTTAAATGAGTAGTACTTTGGTTAAGTTGATTAGTTGGGCTGTAGTTTTGGTTCTCCCATCGGAGGGTTAGTGTGAGTGTCAATTACGACGATCTGGGTCGTGACAATGCCACATCACTATCCTAACACCTAGCTTTATATTATATATAGATTTTGTCCTAATGCCACTACTAAAAATTACGCACGTGTATTGGGTGTGTCAAATAGAGATTATCATAATCCTACTAATATTGACTCAATATATATCATGTTCATACATAACTATAGTTTTTGAATATTATTTTCAACTAAAAAACAAATACTATTTCCCTTTTTCAAATTTCACAAAATTTATGTCCAAACACTGGTGTTTGACCATATATGGTAAGAAGTTTGAATTTTTTTTTATGAAAAATGATATTTGAAAATTAGAGTGATATTTAGCCATGAATACATATTAGAGTTGTTTTTGACTTTTTGTGAGTAATTTGGAGTTTTTTTTTAAAAATAAATTTATACCACTAGACAGGGCGTCTAGCGGTCTTTTATTAATAGTAAGATAAAATCCTCAACGTGAAAAAGTACAAGCAAGGGGGGCTAGGCCTTACCTTACCAATCCTAATGAGGTAACAAACCTCTACTAAACAAGCATGAATAAAATAAGAGCTAGAGAAAACTAAGTATTTTATGATCATCACAGAGTTTATTATACACTCTATGATGATATGACAAATGAAGATACTTAAATAATGCAAAAATATATACGTCAAGAAGAAGGTTGAGTTATCAACCTCAAATTTCTTTTTATATATGTGTGAACTAAAAAAGATAATTTGCCCATCTAGAGTAACCTGAAGTATTTTTCTCTTTTCTTCTTCTTCAAATTTGTCCAATAACACTTGATAGTTCATCACTTCTTCTTGGACTTATTGGATCTTGTCAAAGTTGTTGGGACTGTCATATGATTCTGCTTTGCCTGTCGCGTAGGTAGGTGCCTTGGAATAAATTCTTCAGTCACCTTACCATTCCAACTATGTTGTCTTCCATGTGTCTTTTTTTTTACTTCCACTTCTTTGTTGCCTAGGTGAAAGATCCCCATCCCTAGCCACTTTATCAAAACATATATCTAACATGTTATCTTCTTCGTCCTCTTCAAAGAATTCCTTTCCCAAATCAATACATTGGATAATTCTTGATGCTAAGGCCCCTGAATCATTCTTCTTTGCGATCACACTTTTAGGCACAAATATAGTAGACTCTGGGCTTAATTTGCTATTCAGAGGAGGAGGTGAAACTTGTTCTTCTTCATCAACCAAATCAGCCCACCTAGAAACACTTATCTCTCCTTGTTTTTCTTTAGAGATAGTCAAATCATGTGTCGATTTATCATGAGAGAGAGAGAGATGACATACCTTTCTCCATACAATGCTCTAGTTAATTTTTTCGAGTAGCCGACAATGGTTCAAACACATTTTGAGTTGGTAAAGTTAAATTAGGATCAACGCACTCAGTCGCACCTTTTTCATGACTTGAAGAATTACTTCGACTTGTCGAGGAACCAATACAACTACCAACTGAATTTTTGTGTGCAATCACAATCCAATTTCCAGATGCATTTTCTTCTCAATTGGAATTTTTAGCTTGTAATTCAATAGGTTTTGAAGCTGTGGCAATTTCAATATTAAGCCTCGCACTAGTAGCGCTTTGATTTCCAACACCATTGCCATTTAGTTGCTTCCCAGAATCGACTTGTGACGCTATGACCAAAGCTTTTGTAATCGTTTCACTATTGTACTCTTTAACTCCAACATCATCAACTATATAACCAATAACCACACCTTGTTGATTATTGCAGCCACCCGAAACATCCATTTGGTGCTATAGTATCTCTCTACTGGGAACAAGAATTTGATTCTCCGTTGTCGCTACAACATAAGCATTTAGTTCTGAAGTTCTAATTTCAGTAGGTTTGGTTATTTGATTTCCACCAGTTACCCCCGCAGAAATAGCCAAAGAATTATCCTTGTTCGAATTGATTTTCTCAGTCAATTGCTGCTCAATATTTTGATCACCTACATGTTTTTCAACGTCTTTTTGCCCAACTCTCTTATCATTCAAAAAATCACGTGCATCTCCCTTTAATTGCTCTGTATTGTTAGCCTCAGAATCAGCCTGCATAAGTGCAAAATCTCGCCCAACTTCATCACCTAATTGATCACCTTGAGACACTGTTTTCCTCATCAACAAGCAACATTTATTTTCTTCATGCCCTTGATGTTTACAATGAGTGCAATACATCAGAAGATTATCATAGACAATTTTATGATAATGTTCAACAATTTTACTCGATTCTTTCTCCAAAAATTGTAGTCTTACACGATTTGGATGCTTATATAATAAGTCTTGGGTTATCTTAACCCTAGCAGTACTTGGCCTGGTTCGATCTTGTGTTGTTTTATCCATCGCAATAGGCTTTCTTGCCGATGTCGCAATTAATCGATAATAAGGACCTCCTCGCAAAGAGATATGTAGGTAACTCTGGCAATGAAATCCATACCCAGGCTTTAGGTGTTTCCTCTTTAGGGTTGAATGATGGCGTCCACAGAAAAATTCTGAACAAATATTCTTCACCATCAAACTTAAAATATCCATAAGAATTTGATAGAACCTGTACAAAGTCCTCTTATAAATCAAACCTAATCAAAAGGTGAAGAAAATCAAGTTGTCAAATATTACACTTTCCTTTAGAATCAAATTGCTTTGGTAAAGCTTTCGCAACTCAGATGACACCGATTTTCCATAAGCAAATTTGATAATCACGGCTTGATGTAAACCTTCTTCCCTAACAAATTGTTCTATTTCTTCCATTGTAAATGTCACAGTGGGTTTTCCATGAATAAACTCAATGGACTTTGGTACGGTTTTAAACAGATTTTGGGTCACTTGTTGTGGTTTAAGGATTGCTGCATACGGTGCTTTTGTATTAAGGTTGATGTTTGTCTCTCCCATAACCATAGGCTGGGGAGAGGGCGAAGCAGCCATGGCTTCTATTCAAGTCACCATAGAGAGAGGGAAAGGAAAGAGGGGGGGGCTAGGGTTTTTGTCGAGTAATCTATCTATATATAAAAGGAGAAGAAAAAATGACACATGTCAACACAACAAAATTTTCAGAATTTTAAATAATTTTAAATATTTAATAATCAATAATTAAATAAATAAATATAGACACATGTCAATAATTAGAATTAGAATGACACATGTCAACATCACAAGAAATTTAACAATTTTAAAATTCAAAAATTAATTAAAAATGTTTTAATTATCTATCTTAAATTAACCAAAAAGAAATAAAGGTTACTGTTTTTAATTTGGATTTTAAAGGAATCAGTTTCCACGAAAACTATTTTTAAATTTGAATTTAAAATTTTTCTTTTTGAAATACAATTTTAAAATTGAAGTACAATTTAATATAATAATAATAATAATGATAATAATAATAATAATAATGATAATAACAATATAATAATAATAATAATAATCTATCTATATATCTATCTATACATAATAGGAGAGAAAAAAATGTCACGTGTCATTACCACAATTATTCTTAAATTTTAGTTTTAAAACTGATATTTTTAGTTAATTTAAATAATAAATTCAATATTAAAAACAAAGAACAATATAAAACATTTTTTTTTTAAAAAAACGTTTTGAAACTTAACATTTAAATTCAATTTTAAAAACAAATAACAATATAAAACTACTTTTAAAAAAAAATCTATTTTGGAAATTAATATTTAAATTCAACTTTAAAAATAAATAACAATATAAAACAATTTTTTTTTTTTTAAAAAAAACATACATTTTGCAACTTACCGTTTAAATAACACTAAAGCATATTTAAGCGATATACAAAATTGTAAAGAAATCTAAACCTATCTAATTATCTATTCTTTTTTAACTTTTTTTTTGTTTAAAAATAAAATAAAAAGAAACTTCAACTATAAATAATTATCCCTAAAATTCCTCACCCACTTACTTAACTTCCTTCCCAAAAAAACTCAACCGTATTAACTCACTAAATTTAAATACAGTAGTCTTTTCTTTAGTTTTTTCAAGAAAAAAAATGCATCTCAATAAAGAAAATTCAAAACAATAATAATCCTTACCATTCATGGAAAGGTAATTTTTATTATTTTTATTATTATCTTTTTCTTCTGTTTTATGTGGTTTACATTATCAATAATTGTACTTTATTTTGGAAGTTCTAAATGTTGAAGATGATCAATTGATGAAGTTACGATCAACCCATTTATGTGATGAATATATGTTGTTGTAGAAGGAGAAACTTTTTTAAGACTATATTCGATAACTATGCCAAGCATGTAATATTTTAATTTTTTTCATCTTATGTTTTGTTTTAAAATCAAACTGTGTTGATGTATTTACATATAATTTATGATTCTTTGCTTACTGCATATTTCATATTTATAATTCTTTAATCTTTTTTTTTTTTAACATGCAGTTAATGATGAAACTATAATGGAAATTTTGAATTGAAAGATTAGAAGTATTTGAATTAGAAGATATTATATTTTCAAAAGAAAAAAAAAATATTAACTTAATTAAAACTAGAAACTCATGTTTATAGAATTCTAAAAAAACTCTTACTATTTCACAAATTTATCTTTTCATATGTTAATAAATGTATTTAACTATATTTAATTTACATATAAATGAAGATAATAGTACTATCTCTCTATATTAATATAAATGAAAGTTGACATATATCTGCTTGCAATTTATTTATTTATCGGATGATGTTGAAAACGTTAATATGACAACGATTTCAACAACGACTACAATGATAATGACGACGACGTTGATGTTATCGATATTACAACAATGACGATTAAAGTGGACAATAAAAGAAATATTAAGATGACGAAGGAGATCAAGAAGAAGAAAAAGAAGATAAAAAAGGAACACACAATGACTGAAATGATAAAAGAAATACAACAAAGTATATCATCATTTTTCATTTTGGATCATTTCAAGATTATACCGGCAATGGTAAAGGAATAATTGATAGTTTCATTTCATCACCATAATGTGATGATTTGTATTTGTCGGACTATCACACTTCATTCGTTCTTTAAATGTCCAGGTAAATATATCAATGTTATGTTGAAAATTCATAAAGTAAAACATAAATATAAGTGATAATTTGTAAATCGTATAATATATAATTTGCATAAACTTTCTTTTCTTTATAATATGTAAAGAGATAAGATTTATTACCCACAAAAGTTTTATGTGGGTAATATAGATTTTCTTATGTGTTTTTTTTTTTAATTGTTGTTTGTTAGTTTGTATTAAATGTGTAAGATTTGTTTCTGAGTTCTAAAAATTACATTAAGTTATGGAGAAACATTTTATTTTGACAAATTTTAAAAGATCTAAAGAAAGAGGAATATTTACGAAAAATTACATATTTTTAAAACAAATTAAAAATAAATATATTTCCTTTTAATTTTTAAAACATTCAAAAATTTAAATTCATTATTTTAAATAATAATCAAGAAATGAACAATTCCATGTAATTCTAATCATATTTTCATCAAATATAGCTAGGATATAAGAATGAAAATTAACTTAAATTAAAATAAAAGCTAAGTAAAGACTTTCACTAGCTATCCATGAATTATGGATCCCATTAATATGAAAATTGGGAGTTTTAAATTTTTAAAAAATACGTTATAATTTTGTGTATAACTTTTTTTAAAAAATATGTTTTAAATTTGTGTTGCAAATTTACATAGGTGATAAGTTTGAAAATTAATTTAAATGGAAAAAATGATGAGTAAAGACTTTCACCAACTATCCACAAATTATGGAACCGTACTGTGAAAATTGATAGTTTTAAATTTATTTTATATTCTAAAAATATTAGCAATTTAATTCGTCTTTTTTTCTTTTTCTTTTTTAAAAAAGAGTTGTTCCAAATAGTTACAACTATACTTTCATCAAATTTGGCTAGGAGATGATTTTGAAAATTATTTTCAATTAAAATAAAATACGACATAAAGACTTTCACCAACTAGCCATGAATTATGGAATCCTATTAACTGTGAAAGTTGAGCATTTTAATTTCTTTTTTAAAATAAAAAACTGACAATTAAATCCTAATTTTAAAAATAAAATAATTTAAACAATTTCAAGTTATAATAACCATATCTTCATCAAATTTGTCTAGGAGATAACTGCACACACAATTTGAAATAATATCAACTCAAAATAAAGATATTAATGTTGTTATCTTTTTACTTTTTAGTTAATAAAAACAATGACAAATATAATAAAACTAAACATAAAATAAAATATTTAAAACATTAAAAATAATAATCAACCCATTTGGATTATTTACAAATATCCAAAAGAAAAAACTATTTTTAAAATTACCTCAACTATTGTTTCCTTTTAATTTATTTAAAATTAATTTTTCTAAAAACTAACAATCTCAACAATATGTCAGTTTTACCTTTATATTTGGTTGCTTCTTTTTAAAAAAAAATTACTTTCACTGGGGTTGTATTTATTAAGATTATTTTTACCTTAAATCAATTTTCTATCATATTCTAGCACAAATTTAATACAGATTTTTTTTTTTGTAAAATCTTTTGATTTTCAATAAAATATATATAGAAAATGTATCAACATACCATCTAATCTTTTGATATCAAATATTTCTTATGAAATGTTAGAATTAATAAATTAGTAACATACTTTTTTATTCAAACGATATGAATAAAGTACAAACAAATAAAACTATTTGAAGTATTTGATATTTGATCAAAGATATGATGATCATAAAATTAATAGTATCCTTACAAAGAATTTAACCTGATATATTATAAAACTAAAAGCGTAGCTGATATAGTTATAGTTAAAATAAATTGTGTACTAATAATATTAATTCAATGTGCTCAAATAAATAAGTTAATGATTTGTATTATTATTATATTATTATTATTATAACAAATTAAATATATTATTAAGTGCATAATATATTTTATTAATTATTTTTAATTATAAAATTATTACATTTTAAATCATCCGCGCAACGCGCGAGCACGTATACTAGTTTGGAGTTAAAAAGTGAAGAAAAAACTTTTTCCTTCTTTTAAAAATTCTTGAAAATTCTGAAATTCAACTTTGAGATGAATTTTAAAATTTTATGGCAAGATTTTGTATTTAGGTGTTTGGACATAAAAATTGTGAAATTTGAAAAGAGGAAAAATAATATTATTTTTTTCAAGTTGAATATGATAGTTGAAAATTAGAGTTATGTGTGAACATGATATAAATTGAACCAATAATAGTAGGATTACGATAATCTGTGTGTGGCCTACCCAATATACCTGCACAACTTTTATTAGCATCATTTGAACATAAAATTATGAAATTTGAAAAAGAAAACAAATTTATATGTTTTCAAATTGAAATTTATATTCGAAAATTGCATATAGTTGTGTATGAATATGATATAAAGTGAGTTTATATTAGTAGGATTACGATAATCTCTATGTGACATGCCCAATTTACTTGATCTGTGACATTTGGACAAAAATTGTGAAATTCTAAATGAAAAAATAATTGTTTTGTTTTTAAGTTGAAAAATGAAAGTAAAATTTGAGTTGTGTATGAACATATAAATTTAGTCAATATTAATAGGATTACGATAATATCTATGTAGAAGACTCAAAAAAGTTATGAATTTCATAAAATTGAGTCCACAACTAAGGGCCTAATAATAGTCACTTTAACACTGATGATGAAGTGTGTAAAACTTTATTAACATTCTTATACATAGAAGTATAAAAATCATAGGATAGGGTAACCATGCATATATCATGAGTCATAAAAAGAAATTTATCCTTCCTTGAAATTGGATGACAGAAAGCAAAGTTAAACAAATATGTAACTAGACTCATAAAAGTTTAGTCTCAAATTACTGTGAACGTCTATAATTGAGTTGCAAAAACTTTTAAATAGATTTTCATGATCGTGAATCGAACTTAATTCAAATTGTAAATTCCAAGTTTCTCTATGATGAAATGACAATTTAAGAAGAGTACTTGCGTAATAGTTGCAACAAAAGTTCTGCTTCAAAATGATAGTACAAAATATATAACCCAACAAGGAAACAATTAAATGTTTTTTAAAAACCATTAATGAAAAACTAACGTAGGTCTTGCTTCTATATGACTTCTTCCTCTTTAGATTATAAA
Organism: Solanum stenotomum; assembly: GCF_019186545.1. Lineage (NCBI taxonomy): Eukaryota > Viridiplantae > Streptophyta > Magnoliopsida > Solanales > Solanaceae > Solanum > Solanum stenotomum. The sequence goes on along the minus strand of NC_064286.1, from coordinate 46,128,444 downwards.
CCAAAGAAGCAATATTTCTTATTTGTAAAGAGAAACCTAACAAAATGTCTGCACACGTAAGAGTTGATGGAAATCCTTTAGTTGCTTTGATAAAAAAAAGAAGTATGATAAATAGAGGTCAAATTAATCAATTTATTCATATATTTCGGAAAAAAATCAAACCTCACATTTATTCAAGGAAATATGTGTCACAACCCAAAGTATACTCTAGATGTGACATGACGTATAAGACCACGAGAGTCCCTACACAAGTCATTTGACATACATAATGCATAAGGAATAACAACAAAAGATAGAGAGAATAGGTGAAAATTGTCTCATATTATAAAAGAAAGTTTCGACATAAAGGCAGAATCATAATTATGCCTTGACAAGCCATTCTAAACCAACATAAGAGTGGTTGAGACATAACCCATACACCACATACAAAGTCTCAAAGAAAAATGAAAAAAGTAATAAAGTCTTCATGACCTTGCCCTCGAATGTATGAGGACTCATCAACCCAATAGTAGAGTAGCAACCCAAGCTAGCCACGAGCGGAAGGAGAAGCGTCGGATCCTATATTATAAAACAATATTGATACAAGTATGTATTAGTACATGGATTATACCAAGTGGGGAATACATAAAAGACATAAACATGATCATATGAGGATTTAAACATGATTTGCATGACCAAGCTAAAACTTGAGTAAAAACTTTTAAAGAATTGTAAGTCATAAACGAGGTCATTGAATTATTAAAACATAATGAAAACTTTCGTAAAACCTTTGAAGGTAACATAGTTTGTCTTGTGGAATAATTACCGTTAACCGACACTAAGACCATGCGAGTTATAACATGAAATCCGATGTAACCCTAACATCAAAAAATGGATTCTACTTGCCAAGGTAGTCTCTGTAACATTCATTCATATTCTATTTGTGGATCCACTAGTTAGTTCATTTAAGACAATCCTAAGGGTCACGTAGTTTGACACAAAAAGATTGCTTCTAGAGACCCAACTTTTACTAATGGGAGAGCCTTCATCTCAAAGTCCTCTCGATGCTAAGTAAAATCCCAATGGAATTAGTCGTAATCATTTTCATATTATCATACTTGAAAATACACAATTAAACTACCAATTCAATCATTAGTCATCACAGAGTAGATCCTAATAATCATAATTCATACATGTGTGATAAAATCTTTCACAACTATGATTTCATAATATGTGAGAAAACCTTTCACGATTTCATTTATACTCTCTCAAAAATATTCTTAGTTCATAAATATCATTTTCATAAAACATGCATAGCTTTTCTAAATCATAATTCATAAGTTCATAAGCTTTCTTCACAAACTCTTCATCATAATCAAGTAAGAAGCATGAGTATATATGAAATCAATTGGACATCATGTAGCTTAATTAAATCATGTCTAATAAGATTGAAATTGAACAATTGAATCATAATCAAATAAGACCCATGGAGATTGCATGAAACCCTAATCAAATTAGGTGAAATTGACTTTGGAAATTGAGATTCTTTTGGGGCCTAATGGATGAATGAAATCCACTGGTGAATTTCCACATACCTTGATAATCAAAGCCCTAAAATGCAAGCAGATTGAAGAATTGGAGCTTGAAGCCCTAGCTTTTCTTTCTTGAGCTTGAGAGAGAGAGAGAGAGAGAGAGTTGGAAAGGATGAACTTGAATGGGAATTAGGCATTTGAAAGAATGAGAGTATTTTGGTAATTTTAGGAGTTGAAAGGTAGTTATTACAAGTAGGGTCAAAATATCATAGTATGAGTGTAAACTGCATAAGAAAAGTCTCAAATACACTTAAGAAATGATTGTTGGAGTGACCTACGTGTTGGACCTACAATCTACGGTCTGGACTGGTCAACCGTAGAGTCACTTATTGTGGCCTAAAATCTATCCAACTTCTAAGAGACCTCCTATGACCCGTCAACCTTTCTACGGCTTGTAGAACCCAAGTTTAAGCCCAAAATTACACTAAGCCTGGAACACTCCGATGGAACCCATCTACGATCCGTAATCCAAACAACGATCCGTCATTTTCACTAGTAGGTCAATTTACCCGGACTTGAAAATTTCAAAACTCAACCATGATCCTACAACTTTCTTTCTATAGTCCATAGATTGGACTCGTGGTCCACTGCTTTAGTGTCAAAACTGAACTTTTCTCTTTTAATCCATCCTTTTAATTTCCTAGGTGTTACAATGCACAAAAAAATAATACTCATTCATTTTAGATGCCACTATTGACATGTCCTACTTCAAAGGTGCTAAACTTGAAACATAGTTATACTCTATCAAAGTATAAAAAATAAGTTATAGTGTGCCAGGTATAATCTTGAGATGCTTATTTTATAAAAATTATAGACTCAATTTTTTTTAAAATCCAAATTGGGTGTATGGGTTTTCAATCTCATGAATGTTCAAAAATATTTTATAGTATTTAATTAAGCTCAAACCTATTCTGAAAAAACACATTATTTCCTCTATAACATATTAAATGAAAAAGTTTGATGGAAAAAAAAAATCTTAAAATGCATGCATCTTCAATGGTAAACTAAAGACACATAGTTGAGGGCGTATTTTAGGCTCATTTCCGTACTAATATTGACTCAATTTATATTATGTTAAAACACAACTCTAATTTTTGAATATCATTTTTTTACTTGAAAAAAAGTACTATTTTTTCAAATATTACTATTATTTTGTCCAAATGCCACTACTAAAAATTGCGCACGTGCATCGGATGTCTCAAATAGAGATTACCATAATCCTACTAATATTGACTCAATATATGTTATGTTCATACATCATTGTAATTTTTGAATATTATTTTCAACTAAAAAATAAATATTGTTTTTCCTTTTTCAAATTTCACAAAATTTATGTCCAAACACTGGTGTTTGACCATATATCGTAAGAAATTTGAAAAAAAAATATTTATGAAAAATGATATTTGAAAGAGTGGTATATAGCTATGAATACATATTAGAGTTGTTTTTGACTTTTTGTGAGTAATTTGGAGTTAATAAGTGGTAAAAAAAACTTTTTCCTTATTTTTAAAATTCTTGAAAATTCTAAAATTCAACTTTTTTTGGCAAAATTTTGTATTTAGGTACTTGGACATAAAAATTGTGAAATTTGAAAAGAGGAAAAATAATTTTTTTTTTCAAGTTGAATATGATAGTAAAAAATTAGAGATATGTGTGAACATGATATAAATTGAACCAAAAATTTGTAGAAGTTTCACCTATAACCACATTTACCGTTCATAGGATAGGGTAACCGTGCATATATCATGAGTCATAAGAAAAAAAAACATAGAACCCAACAAGAAATTCCTAGTTCCTTGAAATTGGATCACAGAAAGCAAAGTTAAACAAATATGTAACTAGACTCATAAAAATTTAGTCTCAAAATACTGCGAATGTCTATGATTGAGTTGCAAAAACTTTTAAATAGATTTCCATGATCGTGAATCGAACAAAACTCAAATTGTAAATTCCAAGTTTTTCTCTGATGAAATGACAATTTAAGAAGAGTACTTGCGTAATAGTTGCAACAAAAGTTCCGCTTCAAAATGATAGTACAAAATATATAACCTAACAAGGAAACAATTAAATGTTTTTTAAAATCATTAATGATAAACTAACGTAGGTCTTGCTTCTGTATGACTTTTTCCTCTTTAGATTATAAACCAAAGAATCAACATTTCTTATTTGTAAAGAGAAACCTAACAAAATGTCTACACACGTAAGAGTTGATGGAAACCCTTAAGTTGCTTTGATTAAAAAAAGTATGATAGATAGAGCTCAAACTAATCAATTTATTCATATATTTCGAAAAAATCAAACCTCACATTTATTCAAGGACGTGTGTGTCATGACCCAAAGTATACCCTAGGTGTGACATGACGTATAATCCCAATGGAATTAGTCATAATCATATTCATATTATCACACTTGAAAAGACACAATTAAACTACCAATCCAATCATTAGTCATCATCATGATTCATACATGTGTGAGAAAATCTTTCACAACTATGATTTCATAATATGTAAGAAAACCTTTAGCAATTTCATTTGTACTCAAAAACATTCTTAGTTCATAAACATCATTTTCATAAAACATGCATGGCTTTCCTAAATCATAATTCATAAGTTCATAAGCTTTCTTCACAAATTCATCATCATAATCAAGTAAGAAGCATGGGTATATATGAAATCAATTGGAAATCATATAGCTTAATTAAATCATGCCTAATAAGACTGAAATTGATCAATTGAATCATAATACCCATGGAGATTGCATGAAACCCTAATCAAACTAGGTGAAATTGACTTTGGAGATTGAGATTCTTTTGGGACACAATGTATGAATGAAATGCATTGGTAAATTCTCACATCTCTTCATAATCAAAGCCCTAAAGTGCAAATTGATTGAAGAATTGGAGCTTGAAACCCTAGGTTTTGTTCCTTGAGCTTGAGAGAGAATTGGAGAGGATGAACTTGGGTGGGAATTAGGCCTTTGAGAGAATGAGAGGGTTTTGGTAGTCTTAGGAGTTGAAAACTAGTTATAGAACTTAGAAATAGTGTCAAAACGATATAATATGAGTATTAAATGCATAAGAAAAGACCCAAATACCCTTAAGAAATAATTGCTGGAGTGACTACGGGTTGGACCTACGATCCATAGGAGTTTCTTCGGTCTGTGCTGGTCAACTGTAGAGTCACTTATTGGGGCCTAAAATCTATCCAACTTCTAAAAGACCTTCCTACGACCCCGTCAACCTTTCTGCGGCTCGTAGAACCCAAGTTCAAGCCCAAAATTTTACTAAGCATGGAATACTCCTATGGAACCCATCTACGATCCGTAATCCAAACAACGATCCGTCATGTTCACTAGCAGGTCAATTTACCAGGACTTGAAAATTTCAAAACTCAACCATGATCCTACGACTTCCTTTCTATAGTCCATAGATTGGACTCGTGGTTCATTGCTTTAGTGTCAAAATTGAACTTTTCCCTTTTAATCCAACTTTTTAATTCCCTAGGTGTTACAATGAGCAATTAAAAAAAAAACTCATTCACTTTAGATGTCACTATTGACATGTCCTACTTCGAAGGTGCTACACTTGAAACATAGTTAGTGCTAAACTTGAAACATAGTTATACTCTGTCAAAGTATTAAAAATAAGTTATAGTGTGCCACGTGTAATCTTGAGATGCTTATTTTAGAAAAATTATAGACTAAAAAAAAATTAATCCAAATTGGGTGTATGAATTTTCAATCTGATGAATCTTCAAAAATATTTTATAGTATTTAGGCTCAAAACTGTCCTGAAAAAACACACTATTTCCTCTATAACTATTTTTTCTATTTCTCTAAACTATATTTTCATGAGCCGAGGGTTGTCAAAACAGTTTCTCTAATTCCAAAGTAGGATTACTTGTGGGATTATCAAAGACATGTTGTTGATCTAAAGTTATATTTGAACTAGCTAAACATAACATCAAAAACATCATGCTTTAACTAATCCATTATTGCCTCAACTTTAAAGCCCTAATATGTATAGTCAATACAATACAACACAACAAAAACAAAATAATCTTAAAAATTTGTTGTGAACAGAAAGCTTACCAGATTGAGATTCTTCTTTGGTAGTTATTTCCTGATAAGTCCTTTCATTTGGTTTTCCTTTGCCAATATCACTACTGAATTTGATCTTTTCACAACCACTTGTTCCGAATATTTGAACAATGAAGTGGCGATCATCCGAAACATAATGGAAAAGCAAAAAATCACCCACTTTGAGATCATGCTCAGCTGAAAATTTGGCCCATCCCTGTCGGATAGCAAGTGAACCATTATAGTTGCACACTGTTGCCATCCATCGTCGTCCACATGAGTCCTCCAAATAAACCTCCCGATCAATTAGGTATGGAACTGAACGAGCAAACTTTGGAGGAAAACACTGAAAAGAAATTAATGAAATTAAAACTAAGAAATACATCATATTGATACATAACTCAAATGTTCACATTAATAAGCAGACAATTAATAACTATAATAATAACTAATTACGCATATGGTTATCAAAACCAACTATACATTTAAACAAGTACTTTAAACTAAGTAGGAAAAATAAAGTGTACACAAAGAATTACACTTTACCAGAACTTTCAAGAAAGTTTGTGCAATCATTACTTTAAAGAAAGAAATAACTCTCTTTCCATTAATCAACAAGTAGTTCTTTTTGCACTCATCATTGTATGTTTCCATCTTCTCCCTATGCAGAGTTTGTATCCCCAACAACTTCTAAATCCTACAAAGGATATGAAAGTATTAATAACAAATTTAAGTTAAGAAAAATAATGCTAATAAAAACAACAAATTAAATAGTTGACCAAACCATATTAAGCTGTCAAAATTAAATAATATAACACTATCTAGTCAACTAATTAAAGTTCAACTTGACTGTCCATCTCTCTTTTGCAAATATTTTGACTACCTTTGTATTCTTAAGTATGAAAGTATTAATAACAAATTTAAGTTAAGAAAAATAATGCTAATAAAAACAACAAATTAAATAGTTGACCAAACCATATTAAGTTGTCAAAAATAAATAATATAACACTATCTAGTCAACTAATTAAAGTTCAACTTGACTGTCCATCTCTCTTTTGCAAATATTTTGACTACCTTTGTATTCTTAAGTACAAATGCACGTAGTCTAGATCGAACCTTATACTATACACACAACATTAATCACCAAATAGAACTTTAAACAATAAATGTTATCAATCAAATCGATGTGTTGATGCAATCATGATCCATTCATGTTTCATCACTCAAATCAGTTATTAACATTATTTTTTTTACATAACCCTATTTTTTCAAATCAGGGCTATTAACAGTTGAGAGCTAGAATAAACACAAAGATTGATACCATCTGAAAACAGAAAAAAAATAACAAGCAAAACACAAAGATTTCCAATATATACACACATGAGGAGGATTGAAATTTAAAAATAAAACAAAAAAGAAGAAAAAATTAGTACCAGCGTGAGAGCAAGCAAAACTCTTTGTTGAGTCAAAATCAGTTTGCTAATTTGGTTTAAATAGCAAAGCTTTCTCCGTTGCACTGTCCAAAAAAAACAATTTTTTTGTTCTTTTTATTTGTCCATATACAAATGCATAGTGTTTATTAGGAGTTAATATCAATAGACTTGTGATGCACGTGCACCAATTCTATCAATAAGTGTGTTGTGTAAAAAATGTGAAATTTGACAACACGAGAAAATGATAGTAAAAAATTCGAGTTTGTGTATGAAAATAATATAAATTGAGTCAATATTAATATGATCACGATTTTCTCTATATGTCACACTCAATACACGTGCACAACTTTTATTAATGGTGTTTATACATAAAAAAATATGAAATTAAAAATAAAATAAAAATTATAGTATTTATTTTTTAGTTGAAAAATGATATTTGAAAATTAGAGTTGTTTATGAACATAATATATATTGAGTCAATATTAGTAGGATTATGATAATCTCTATTTGATACACCAAATACACGTGCACAATTTTTACTAGTTGCATTTGGACATTATAATTGTGAAATTTGAAAAAAAAAATAGTATTTATTTTTAAGTCAATAATGATATTCGAAAACTATAGTTATGTTTTAATATAATATAAATTGAGTCAATATTAGTAGGATTATAATATAATCTCTATGCGGTTGTGCTAGATGAGATAGGTGATTGAAGAAGGAGAATATATACCATATATGGTTGATGCAGAATCAACAATATTTGCATCAACTCTAGGAGTTTCACCTATAACTACATTTGTAAAATAATCAGCAGGGAACAAAGATTTAATAAGTGCATGCTTTGATTTTGTTTTCGGGGGTTGCGGGGTTGAATTTGAGAAGTTGGGTTAAAAGTAGGCACGTTGGGTCGGTTGGCGAGCTGGGTCGAGCTTACCGAACCACTCGGTGGTTCATCAAAGTTCCCCATCTCGCCTTTATTTCATGCTATACTTGAAGTTTGACTCAGTAACTTTCGGCGAGAAGCTTGAGGTCGCCGATGGCACTCAGCGACTCGCCGAAAGTCTTCTTGATCGCCCTTTGTCTGCACCCTTATAGCTTAAATTGGACTGTAACTTTCGGTGGGCTAATCCTTGCTCGCTGAATGATGTCGGTGATTCACCGAAAGGCCTTCCCATCACCGACTTGTCGAATTTTTCTGAGATTTTTGAGCCAATCCCTTCGGCGAGCCCGATCTAGCTCACCAAAGTGATTCGACGACTTGCTGACCTGTTTGGCAAGTATGTCTGCAATTATTTTTCAGTGTTGTTGATTGGAATATTTCTAACTTATACCTAATGTTTTGCAGACATGGTCAGGACCAACATTGACATGCCACCCCGGAAAAGAGTATATGGTATCACAATCAACGAAGAGGGATCAAATCCTCCAAAAAGAGGAAGGCAAGAACCTCTAACGGGAGGTCAGAACAGGGGCAAGAGGCCCATATCTGATAGGGTGACTACTGGTTCGAGGCTACTTTATCTGAGACTGAGGACGACCAACCTTTGTAGTCCTAGAGGGATGAGATTCGAGCTCGATCTCACCCTGACGCAGCCAGAGCCCCTCCAGCTCCTACACCAGCAGACTCGATGCCAGCTCCGACACCCCCTGTGGCTCATGTGCCTCCAGTAGTCCCTCCCTTAGGTTTCTGAACAAATTGAAAGGTGACAGTTTGCGAACCATTCTTGGGGAGAAGTTGCTTTCGATAGAAGTCCTGGAGGGCAAGTACTTAAATGTGAGAGACACCCTCCATTTCCACAGATTTAAGTAGTTCACCAAGCCCCGTGGACCCTATATTCTTTCATGGGTCTCGGAGTTCTATACAGCTTATGGTGACCTATTTCCAAAAAGCAAGAAGAAGTCCAGCGAGTTTAGATCAGTTAAGTCAGTTGTGGTCCGCGAGTAAGGAAGTTTAATGCAACAGTGAGTACATCAACACCGTAATTGACAGGGGGTATGACTTTGACTACCCCAACCTGACTACTGCCACATCTTCATTGGATGAACTTAAGGGCTGGCTGGCGCCACTCATCTCAGACACCAACCCGAGGTGGATAGAGGCAAGAGTCCTGCTTGAGAAGAGGGACTTAAGTGTAGCTGCACATTATTGGCTTGGATTTATCAGTAGCTCCATTATGCCTTTCCAAAATGAGTCTATTCTCCGTCATCCTAAGGCGGCTTGCCTTGGGACAACTATTTCTAGAAAGAGCATCGATTTGGGACTTATCATTGAGCAAGAAATGGCCATGAGGGACAAGCAGAGACAGGCTTCTCTACCATTTCCGGTACTGATCATGGAGTTATGCAGGCGTGTTGGAGTTCCTAGGGATCTAACTAGAGATACCGAGGTCACCCCTTCTTCCTCCACTGACATCCGGCGTTTTAAGACCGAGTACACTTGTGAGGAGGCTGATAGGAGGAGGGCAGCTCTGGTGGATACATCCCCATAGGTAGATATTGGTAAAAGTTGATTTCTATTATATAACTAGGCCCAAGTTATGGCGGGCTCTTTCTATTCTTATATAGCGTTAGCGTTGTTTGCAAGTCACGTCAGTGCAGGCGCAGCGTTTCGATACCTGCAGAGGCATCTTTGCCTACACCGGCCTCCGGGTCTTCAGGTACTTTTGCCCATTCTACTTCTTCATCGGTTTCGGGTACCTCCACTTCCTTCCAGTCGGCCAGGATTACTCAGGCAATGATCCTGAAGATGGGGCACCTGGCCTATTCAGCTGATGTGAGGGCTATCAGACTTGAGAGAGACATCCCTTGGATGATCGAGCGTGCCATCAATGCTGCACTGACCCCCTTCCAGACTTCTATTGACACTCTCACCAGGATAGTTGAGGCTTGTGAAAGCAAGTAGGGGGAGACCTCCGAGGTTACGGCTTTAAAAGGTGAAGTTGTTGATTTGAGGAAGGACGTAGACTATCTTAAGTCTACTGACTTCACTTCATTACTGGAGGCTACAAATGATTTGGATGTGCCCGAGACTTCAGAGTTTCCTCCGGCTACCACTGGAGATGGGCATTGGGATGATGCAGCTGTTGAGGAGTCGGATGCAGAGACCGATGAGGAACTGATCGAGATCAAGGAGGAGAACATATATAGAGACCTGTCGGACCTTGAGGAGAAAATTGTGCAATCGGTGATACAAACATCGTTGACAGAGACATCCATGGGTGGGTCCAGGGAGCTGGTCCTTCTGAGGTGAGTCTGGGTACTGAGGCCCGAGACCAGAGCACTACTCCAGGCACTGATACCCAAGTCTAGATTGATGCACCGGGCACTGATTCCCAGAAAAATGGAGTGATTGAGTAGACATGATCCTTTCTTTACCTCCTTCTTTGTCTTTCTTTATTTTGACTTTAGGATTATTTTGATTGCATTTGAGGACAAATGATTTTTATTTGTGGTTGGGGTGAGGCCCACCTTTTGTGACTCTCTTGTTTTGTGTATATATTTGGGTATTGAGCTATAATTGTGTGTTACACTGTTTTTGTGGACGATTGAGCTTGTGGCTCCTTGTTTTTAATTCCAAATGATTTTTGGACCCTTCCAAAAAAAATTGTGCCACCTCTTGTTTGTGTTTGAATGTGGTTGTTCTCTTGCAAATTTGAGTATCGGTCTTGATCAATATCGATGACTTGAATAGTGCCCATAATCAAACAAAAGTGAATGTGCGGCTACGATGAGGCCAAATGAAGTTGCATAGACAATATGTGAACTTTTTGCATCTCGTTGTGACTAGCCAAGTATCAAATTGAGTCTCTTGTGATGAACATTGCACAGTTGTGAAAGTGTGGAGTCTTGTTTGACATTGGTGTTTATGCCTTGTGTGATGAGCTTACTGTGAACCATGTGTGACGACACCTAAAATTTGCCCCGTTGGTCCGGTTGACTAAGTGATGCAATCTCTTGATATGATCTTAGGCAACTTTGAAGAGTGAAACAACTTGACATTATACATCTTTTGTGACCTACCTTGTGAGTGTGTGAATCCCATTTGAACACCCTTTGAGCCTTAGCCTTTTCTTAGAAGAAACTTGATAAAAATGTGACCTTTCTTGACCCATTACCCATAATCCTCATGATTTGCGGTTTCTGTGAATAGCCAACTTAGGCCAAAAGCCTAAGTTGGGGGTGTGGTGAAAAAAGAAGGTAAATCAATAAGTGTAAGAAAGTCACCTTTGACCCATGGTTTTGAGAAAAATGGAACCTTTCCATATTAAAAAAAGAGAAAAAGAAGAAAAATAATGATAAAGTTGTGAAAGTGCAAAGAAAGTGGGGTGTCCAAGCAATCCATGGAAAATGAAGAATGGGTGACTTTTGAGCTTGAATGAGAATGATAAATAAGAGGAAAAGAAGTGTTGTGCAGACAACATTTTATGAGGATAGAAGTCACTAAGCCTAAATGACCATACCTTTACACTCAGCCCCGTTACAAGCCTTGAAAAGACCTTTTTGATCTTGGGTGAGTTGAACAAGGGTTGATTCGAAAATACGGGAAAACCTATGAGTGAAGTCATGCATTGTGTTCATCTTTGCGAGTGTGAGCGTTGCATTTGATTCCAGAGCTTTAAAATTGTTAACTATTGTGTGTGAATATGGAATCATTCTTTGTGTGAGAGCATTTGAGTACCTTTGTTAAGCTTGAACTTGCATTTGAAGCAAGTATTGTGAGTTTGAGATTCTTTGATAATGGTGAGTCACAACTTGAATCTTTGAGTTTACAATTGATCTTTGCCTGAGTAAGTTGAGTCTTTTTGTGTGCATTCATGATTGAGTCTTGTGTGACACTGTTTGAGACATCCTTTTTGAACTACTGAACTTGAGTTTTACTTGAGGACAAACAAAAGTTTAAGTTGGGGGTGTTGATGAGTCCACGATTTGTACTCATTTAGACATTTATTTTAATAGATTTAGTGTCCTTAAATGCATATTTTATGCCAATAACTGATGTAAATCCTTAAATTTCAGGTATTTGGATTGAGGAACAAAGCATGGACACTATTGAGCAAAAAGGAACAAGGCAGTTGAAAGAACGAAGAAAAGAAAGCCTAAGAATCGCCTAACCCATTGGGTGAGTCACCGAACGGCCATGGTCTCCCCTAATGTTCCAGTGTGCCAAGCCCTCAAGGAGAAAATCAAGTCAGTGATAGAAAGGAGTAGTCGGTTTGTCGCCGAACGGTTCCGCGATATAGTGCCATATCGCCCAAAGTTACAGAGCTTGAAGTTGCTGAAGGCCAAAGCAAAAAGGCAATGAAATTAACCAGAGGACGGATCGACGATCCCAAATTATTACGCTGAATGGTCCTTCGCAGCACATTTTTGGGTGACTATAAATACGTTTTTTAATTCTTAATTTAGGATCTAACATTCAATAATTTTCATTTTTATTCAATTTTCAAGTTTGAGAGCTTAGAATTGAGTTTTAGAGACATTATTTCCTTAACTTTGAAGATTTCTATTTCTAAGAAATTGGAAGTGGGTGTTGAAGATTCTTCATCTTAGACCTTTGTAAAGACTATATCAGTCCTACCCAGTTGATAGAAACACAACTTGGTAACAATTTTTACCTTTTTATGATGTCTAGCTAAAACCCCAATTCTTGGGGTGCGATTATGTGATTATGAGTTGATTTAGCTGTTGGGTATTGTTAATTGATAGTGTAAATACTGTTTAAAAGTGATTTTGTTCTGTAATTGTGGTTGAAATTAATGGGTTGTAGTTGCAAATACAATCCTAACTTCGTGTTTTTGGCTTGCTCGACAAAGAGGTTTTAAAACCAAAATTTATGAATCGATGGTCTATGGGTATTCTCTTGTCATGGGTTCAGCTCGAGAGAGTGAGCCCTAAACCCTTTTCCACACATTCATCTCGAGAGAATGAATGGACTAAAGCGAAGGCTATTCTTAATTGCTGCTTATTGGTGTTCGAGAAAAACTAATTTTATTCGGGGTAAATTGTTCAAGAGAAAGTTTACCCCCATTAAAGTTGTCATGACCCGAGAGCACTCCCTAGTTGTAACCGGCGTACTCGACCTCTCGGAGGTCTAATACAAGCCTCTTAGCATTCATTCATCCCATAGGCACTAAAACCCACAAGGAATAAAAAACTTTCTTCACACGGGAAGAAACTTTCATCAAATAACAAGCGGAAGACTTTCTAGACTTTATACATGATGTCTCAAAATCTTCTAATACTTGAATACAACATTGGGACTAAGCCCACTCAAAACTATAACAAAACTTCAAGACATAAAGGAACATATTGGTTATTGTCCTCGAATCTATAAGGACTCACCAAGTCTTCATCTTCAAAACACCTCAGAAACCTATCCATCAACCCTGGAATATCAAAATCTCCAAATCACTACACTTTCGTCAAAAGGGAAAGAAAAGGGTTAGCACAATTAAGTACTAAATATGGAAACCATGCAAAAACATGCTAAAAAAGACATTTGGTTGAAAGTCATGCCTTATGCCATTTAGTAAAACTTCATGAAACTTGACATATTAGGCATATTATAGAACATAACCAACATATAAGACATTAACCACATTATAGACATACTCAACAGTTTCACCAAGTAACTCATTTCATCATCCAACGACCCTTATCTAAAATTACCCACTTGAGTGAGACATGAAGTGGCCGCCTATACAACCTCTTCATACACACCTAAGTTTTCCTCAAGGCTACTATAGACAAGAACCATCACGCTTCAAGGTAACACACTAAGTAACTCACTTCATTAACATACGCTATTCATTCAACAAATCATTTAGACAATAAGTCAACACTCTTCTTTAAAGTCATTCAAGACACGTTCATGCATTTAGGGGACTTCACACTTTAGTCATATAGACTTAGGGAACTCACTTTAGCACCTTCAAAGCCTACTCGTGCCATGTGTAGATAGCATCCCATACTACTACCTGCTACACGTTGTAGAACCTATCAAGTAACTAGAGTTCACACTAAGGGTATCAAGTTTTACATTTAAAGATCCAAGTGTCAAGAACGCTCATAGCACAAATTACCAAGAGATTCAATAACAAGGCTCGCCCAATATGTACATCATGTCTTCGCACCAAGCACACACAAGTATCAAGAAGGGTCGACGCTCTGTATCAAGAAGGGTCGAAGCCTAATAATCAAGAGAACCAAGAAACATATTAAAAATGACTTTCTAGTTCGTACTTAAAATGGACAACTTCCATTCTTAAGACGGACTAAAAATTCAGAGTCAAGATGGCAAATGATCCGAATCAAGAGGCATGCCAATAGTGACAAAGTCACATCCACAAGAAGGACAAGGTCCCAACAAGAGTGCCAAGGGATCAAACAATTCGTACGAGTGGGCGAGTTACACAAGCATCTTTAACGTTTTAAAGGATACCAACACGACAATGCAAAGTGAAAAGAGGTAACCAAGGTACCAAGATCAACTTTCAAATATTCCGACAGTTAAAAGAGTGCAAGTACAAGTTTATACATAAATCTCAGTACTTTAACAAAGAAACAGTCCACACAACTTTGCGAGTTCAGACTGTAGACCAACCAACGTTTCAAGGTCCTCAACTTGTTCACGAGTATATACAACCTTAAAAATACAATTACATAACTTGTTTAACTTCTATTAGCTCACTAATGTTGACATAAAACAGGATCATCATCACAAGTAAGCCTAGCATGTACAAATATAACTATGCTCCCAAAACAGTAAATTTGTCCAGCCTGGTACCTCAAGTAGCAAGTTAGATTTGAAAAGGAAAACGGCGAAAATAGACTCTATAACCTTCATGAAAGATGTAACTACATCTCTAAAGGTTGCAAACAAACAAGAATCAGCACAAAATAGATTTTGTACAAAAAGATATATTCAAAACACTAACAGCTGATCATACAAGATTTTAATTTCCGAAATCTGGGCAGAACTTGCCCTATGTTGCGTCTCATATTTCGTATCCATAATAGTTAAATTAGAGTTTTACATAAGCATAAGAGTTGTAGGTATACAAGTTAGCTTTCCAAATCATATTTATTCATTGTAAACAAAGTTATAGAGAACGAGATATGCATAAATTACTAAACATTACCCAACTCAGAAACAGATTTCATCACTTACTTGTGAAAGGAATGCCATTGCCAATCGATTTATATTCAACATAGCTTTTCATTTATCAAGAAGAGGACCTAAGTCTACCATGTCAATAGATGACATTCAACAATATAAGGCACTTCACATTCCATCATCTTCATTCATAAGTGTTAAGAGAGAACATTGTTTCAATCACAACACCCTTGCATTTACACATAATTACCTTTACTTTATTAGATTCTCATTCAACTCCTTCACATCACATTCACAACACAATATCATGGTAATACTCAATTATCATATAATGCCTTTAAGGCCATGATCATAATACATTCAATAAGTAAACACCTCCACCATAAGTGGATCACACATCAATCTATCACAATCCTAAATCAACTTTACATTAACAATGAAGTTAGGTCAACTTAATATACCCCAAAGCCATAATCACCTTTACTAAATTCTACCACAATTCACCATAAGATAGGTGTAGATGACAATAGAAACCAATAGTACAATTCAGTCTAAACATAATTCAATAATCATCATGAGGATTAATTCACAAAATGCCCATTCAAGGCTATGAACCCAATTACTCAATTCACTATCAATTCCACACAATTAGATATAGTTAATGGCATAAATCAACAACCCACAACAATCTAAACATAATTCTATTATCATCGAATCAAAATCAATATACCCACTTTATGACGAAATTTAGGAAACTTGGAAAGACATGGGTTCATGGAATTTTCTTTCTTAAAAACCATCAATAATAACATAAATCATCATTAAAAATCATTTAATGCAAGAACTCATGCTTAGAATCGAAATTTGGGTTTTTCTGTTTTTGGAAGAACTTTGAAATCATTTGGATTGAGCTCCTTGAAAGGAAGAATAATCAAGGATAAAGGATCCCCATACCTTAACCTTCATGAATCCCACGAATTTTGAGAAGAAAACACTTGAAACCTTCAACCCTAGCTTGATTTTGGACCTTGACCTTTAATGGAGTTCTAGAGAGAACTTTTAGGAGAGAGGGGTTTTGTTTTTGAGAAATATGAAGAATGAGTTCTAAAATACCATTTTAAATGTTTTAATACCTTTTTTAAAAAATACCTTAACCATGCATCTTGACCACACGAAATACCACCAACACTCAAGACGATCACAAACAAACACACGTTAGGCTCTAGTTACTCTAGTTTGTTTGTAGGGTCGTTACAGTATCCCCCACTTGGAAACATTCGTCCTCGAATGACACTTAAAACACAGTAAGGGTAATGACTCAAGACTAGCAGCCCACAATCAATCATGCAACCTCAATATAAGGCACATAACTAGGAGGAACATCAACTCCACATTATTAAGCTTAAAACACAACAAAAAGGTAGGAACTACATTTACAAACTCATCATGCATCAAAGCTTTACATTCTCATTTCATTGGAGGAGCTTCATTCTCCAAATAAACTCATGCTCACAAACAACTTCACTAGGCACATTATGCAATTCTTCATAAAAGCACAATTATGCAACATCTTTCACGAACCCATCTAAGCGTGCTCACATTTTCACCTCATAAAGCAAATAGACAAATGCTAAATGCACATTTAACAAGAAAAGTACAATTTATGAAAACTCATTTTTTTCTCATTAAACAAGAATTCAACTAAAACATGCATAACATAAGGAGACCATGGAACTCTCTTTCACACAAGACTCCAAAACATGCTACCATCTACTAGAAACTCTTTGTCTTAGGCTTGAATATGCACATAAAGAAGGAGGTAAGGATATCAACACCTGTCAACAACTTTACTACTCAACATACCATCCCCCACTTAAGGAAAAACCCAACTAAGGTCAACATAACATAACCCAAGAACCTCAATCAAGACATTCCCAACGAAACCATCAACATACCGGAGCTTTTAAACTAGGAAGGTCCTCATTAAGCAACTCTTGCTCATCTCAACCTTACTGACACCACTCAAAGGTCTCATATGAGTCTACCACATCGGGTCTAAACTCCACAACTCACTACACCTCTTAAAATAAAAACATCACTCAACCCTAACTCATGAACATCAAAGACACTCAAGGGCCTTACCACTACTAAAAAAACAGCGTTTAGCGATGGATTTTAGCGACAAATCAAATTCCGTCACTATATAGCGACAAATTTGTAACGAAATATCAATTTCGTTGCAAGAATAACAAATAATTTTTTGAGCTATGACATAGCGACGGATTGACGATGGAATATTTATTACGTCGCTAAATATTAGCGCGAAATTTTGGCGCTCTAATTTTCCTACGAATTTAGCAACAAAATAGGTGTCACAAATTCAATTAATATTTCGCAACGGATTTACTGACGAAAATGATGTTGCTAAACTTTTAAATATTTTTTTATAAATTTTATACTATATAGTGACGGAATAATCCGTCATTAAAATTTATTCTGGATAAATATATTTATTTGTTAGCGACGAATTTTATAATCCGTTGCTAATGTATTTTTATGTGCCATTTATTCTAGGGCTTAAATTCATTTGCATTGTTTTTGGTCTCCAGAACTAAGCTCTCTCCTTCTTCAATGGAGCTCTCATATGAGAACTGAGCTCTCTTCTTCTTCTTCTTCCATCCGTGATAAAGGATCAAGTAAGCCCTCTTCTTTTTCTTCTTCTTCTTCCATGCTCATTCTTCTTCACCTCTTTCTATCTATAGATCGGGGTTTATATTGAACTCATTTTTTTCACTTTATCTTCAGCAGCTCAACCTTTAAATTTTTGGAGAAATCGTCAATATTTTCTAAGAAGTAAGTACTCTTAGTTTGATGAATTAGTTACGAAATCAATGTTTTTTGTTTGGTTTTTATTTTTCTTTGAGGAACGTTATTTTCTTGCATAGAACAAGAACAAAATCAACTATTCAACGATTTTTATGTAGTATTTGAAATGGGGTTTTGTGAGTTTTTAACTCTCAACTCTTTCACTTCATTAAGCTCGAAGTGAGGTTGGGGTCTTTTTAAATTAGGGTTTTAGAAGTTTGGGTGTACTGAAATTAGGGGTTAGAGTTTTCTTAAAATAGGAGTTTCAGAAGATTGGATGCACTGAAAATAGGGGTTTTTAGAACTTAGGTTTTCAGGAAAAAAGGGGTTAGGGTTCTGATTTGGATGCATATTGCTGATTTGCTGAAAATAGGAGTTTTTAGAACTTAGATTTTCAGGAAAAAAAGGGTTAGGGTTCTAATTTGGATGCATATTGCTGATTTAATGAAAATAAGAGTTTTTTTTTGCGTGCCTGCCATAGTTTGCTGTGTTTCTCATCCAAGTGCACATGTACGTGCTCTCAGTACATCAGTTCTTCGTGACTTTATGTATGCTGGTTCGGTAAAACCAAGTGTGAAAGAAGTAGAAGATGTAAATGGCATCCACAATCCTGCTTATCAGTACCTTAGCATAAGCATCATTGACTAGAAAACAGATATTGGGAAGTCTTTGATGTGTGAAGCTAATAACCGGCTTGAAAATGGAATGTCTGCTCAATTTCTTGATACTGCTGCTAGGGAATTAAGATGTACTATATCAGTCTGAAAACACACTTTTCTGGGGCATATATTAGGTCTCGTTGTACCATACCTATCTTGTAAAAGTCACTTTTAGTTTAGAAAATATATTTTAGAGTTCTTTCACTCATCCGTGATTGTTGTACAATGACATGTAGATAGTCCCACTTGTTTTGTTTTTCATTTGGCACATATTATGTTTGTTGTACTTCCAAATACAAACATGATTGTGGAAATAAGTAGATGTAGTTGTCTAATATTTGAGAGACCTACAAAAGGCTGGCTCAACTTTAGAATTAAATTTTTCTTACCATGTAATAACCGTCTTACTTTGTATTATACATTCAGCAGATAAAAATCATCTATGCAGTTTTGTTTTCCTTTCATTTCCTTGTTGATCTGCTTACTGATTTAGATAACTAATGGTTATGTGAATAGTCTTGTGATCTAGTAATGTGATTAACTTTTGTGCTAACTAGTCTCACATTCTTCCATTTATTGATGACTTAGGAGGAGTCTTGTCTAACTTTCATTATTTGTGCATCCAACTCGTGACTCAATCTCTCCGTTAGAAGGTATCTCTTTTTTTCTCTCCCTCCCCTGCCCCTACAGTAGCTTTTTTCCCCAGAAAAGGTGGTGATTTGATTTTCTATTTATATGTTTGTTTGGTTCATTATTTGTGGTAATAAATATTGTTGGTGTAATATTGCTTAGAAGACTACTTTTAAGGTTGATTTTGATTCAATTTTAGGCTTTTTGGAATTCTATGATATAGAACTTCTATTTGGTTTGTGAGTGATATCCTGAAGAGATTCTTTTTATTTTTCTCAATTAAAATGTTCTCGAGCTGAGAGTAAAAGAAAGCAGCCTCTCTATCTGATTAAAAAAGTATTAGATTAGATATTTGATAAACACCAAAGTTTTCTATCCAACAAGAGAATAATCAGTTTATACATTATAAAGTATAGTCTAGAGGTATTATAATGAGTTGCTATGTTCAATCATTTAGAGATATGTGGGAAAGACTATCAACAACAAATTGCCCAAGATCTTGGCTAGTCACTGAAGTCGTTAATGCAATTATGCAAGCTCATGATAGATTATATGAAGCTTAAAAAATATATGTTGAAATACAAGATTCAGGCAGTTAGATAGTGATCCTTACAAAGGGATTACTGATAAGTTAAATGCATCCTGACAACAACTCATTAATATTAAGTGTTTGGTGGTTATTTTTTCTATTGTTGTTGTTCCTTGTTCTTGTTAATAGCTAAGGTAATATAATGTTCAACTGTTGTAGACAACTACTACTAAAATCTTATCATCAGGATCTGGTTGATATTAGCTCGAAGTAAGCCTTGATCTTCACATGTTATCTGTTAGTTGGCTTTAAACATATATTTTTAGATTTTATTCACCTTTCTCTTACCATATAAGGGTAGAGGGACTAATCTGATAAGTCCCATAGTTAGACTAAATTCTTTATTAATTGGAGGTAGTGGTAGATATTAGAAACTGATTATGTAGTAAATAGTATATATTTATACAATTATAAAAGAATATGATCGTTACACTTAAGGAGTAAAAGTGAAGTCAAGGGCATATATATACATACCTTGATAGTTTGATAATTCTCTTATGTTCTATTTCACTGTTCCTATTTTGACCCAAGGCTTTGCTACTTCAGGTATTTTAACTGAAATACACCAATCTGGAATATTGGTACCTGCTCTTCAATCTTTAATTGACTATAAACATATTTTTTTCAAATTTTATTCACCTTTCTCTTACCATATAAGGGTAGATGGACTGATTTGATAGGTCCCATAGTTAGACTAAATTCTTTATTAATTGGAGGTGGTGGTAGATATTAGAAATTGATAAAGTAGTAAATAGTATATACTTATACAATTATAAGAGAAGCTGAATCGTTACACTAATATGGAACAAAAGCAAAGTCAGGGGTATATATATACATACCTTGATAGTATGAGAATTTTCTAGTGTAGTTGTTTTTGGTGCTTTTCTAGTCGTGTTTGAGTGTATTTGTTGCTGCTATTTTGGTATAATGCATGTGTTGTTTTGATGCTTTTCCGCTGCAATTTTAGTGTTGTTTTAGTACGATTCTAGTGTTGTTTTAGTGTGACCCTAGTGCAATTGTTTTTGGTGCAATTCTAGTCGTCTTTTAGAGAATATTTGTTGCTGCTGTTTTGGTATAATGCAGGTATTGTTTTGATGCTTTTCCGCTGCAATTTTCGTGTTGTTTTAGTGCGATTCTAGTATTGTTTTAGTATGACTCTAGTGCAATTGTTTTTAGAGATTTTCTAGTCATTTTTTAGAGTGTATTTGTTGCTGCTATTTTGGTGTAATTCTAGTCCAATATGCCACTGAAGTCACAGCTTATGTTGAGTCCAATAAGATCAAGAAACTTACTGTGTTGAGCTGCATATTTATCCCAGCTTATTTTGCTTTTGCCTCTCCTTCATATTGTATTACCATAGCTTGCCATGATCCTATGACACACTGAACATGAAAATTAACACAATCAGAAAGGTATCATTTAGTCATTTGCTATTCTTATTTATGATATTTTATCAGATGCATTATTTCGTATACCATGATTTCTTAACCATTAGTTTGTTGTCAATTGCATTATTCACACCAAATTACTTGAAATGGTTTCATAAATATGATTGAAGTTGACTAAAGATTATGTTTATGGTCTCATAATCTAAGTTATGAACATTACTGTCTTAGTACATATATCTTCTAGCTTTTGCACAACAAAAAACAGTCTAGGAATCTAGTGTTGCTGCTGTTTTGGTGTAAGTCTGGTGCTTTTTTTAGGAACATATAGACATCTATGAGTAGAGGAACATATACCAGAGTAAGGATGTAATTCGGGTGCTGTTTTGGCTTTTCTTGTGCAATTTTAGTGTTGTTTAGGTGCGATTCCAGTGTGTTTCTTGAGCTGTTTTGATGGTTTTTCTTACATTATTTTTTTCCTTGAGAAGTTGTGTACTTAAGGAATGTGTAGAAGGCAGTGCCTGCGCGATTTCTGGCTAGAATAGTATATTGGTGGAGTCCTTTTATCAGTGTTATGTATAGTTTAAGTTGGTAGAGTAGCATATTTCACGTGATCTTTTAGTGGGTAAATGCGACAATTTGGGCATTTATGCTAAGAATTGTGCCCAACAATGTCTACTTACATCTCAACAGTGGAATGGTCTAGAGATTTCAAGTGCTTTTAAATTATGAAAATGTGAAACTTGATGATTTCACACCCATAAACAATAATATAAGATGTTCTACTATTTTAATTATCTTGTAAGAGTAGATTTACCTCTATGGATACTTAAGATGATCCCAATATAAGAGTGCTTGCTGAAATTTCTAGGAAAAATTGGTTCAGATTTATAATTGTCAATTCAATTGTCCATGGTAGTTGTAGATTGAAAACCACAGGGTAAATATCATGCTAGAATTTATACCTGGACCTGTATGTCCTTTGCCTTAAAAAATTATTTTGTTCCTATAGGAAAAATATGAAGAAATATTAAGGGAAATAACAGTGTCTCAAACTGATATTGATCAATGTGAAGCATATTACCAAGCTGCGGGGCGAGAAAAGAAAGGAAGAGTACATGGTCTTGGATCTGAAGGAAAAAACTACTACAAGAAGAATTCTTGTGGCTCATCATCATTACCACCTTCATTTTCTCAAGCAACATTGACAACAAACATGGATGAGTTTGTAAAGCAAATGATGCTTGTACATACTAATCATCTTCTTCCTATTCTTGTTGAGCGGGTGCAAGCAAGTATTACTCTCACAGTGCCTCCTGCTACTACTAATGTGGATGAGGTTGATCCCTCAATTTCAAGTGATGATATCCCTTACTCTCCCTCAACTTTAATTTTTGATATTGTCATGTTTTTTTTATAACTACAAATTGTGTAGGAACAATTTTTGATGAACCTAGAGGTTCATTTAAGAATAGTTTATGGATTGCTTTGGATACTTTGAACCAAAAATGTGGGGTTTGGATTTCGCTTTTCATATATTTTGAAACGTCTATGAGTATTACTTTATATTAATGTTGGTTTGTATGGAGTATTTAGTAATTTATATTGAATTCATTTCAGCAGTGCATATTTAAAATAAATAAATCAAATAGTTTTAGAAGAAGTATTTTTAGCAACAAATTTAGGGACTATTTGGTTGTTGCTATGACAAGAATGTTGGCGACGAACTAGCGACAGACTATATTATGACGGACTAGCGACCAATATTTCGTCTCAAATTTATCCAGGATAACGAAATGAATTATGAAATTAGCAACGAAACTATACAAATATAATGACGAATCAGTCCGTCACTAACAAGTGGCAACAAAAATCTTTCGTCACTAAGACGTTGCTAAACTTGCGACGGAACTCATTTTTTCGTCACTAAGTGATTACTAATGAGCGTAATAGCAACAATCAACAATCCGTCGCTAATTCGTCGCTAATCATGTGTAGTGACGGAATATCATAGTTTAGCGACGAATTTTGCCCGTCGGTAAACACAGATTTTTTTGTAGTGTACCATCTAGTCACATTATCCCCCATTTGGGAGAATATTCATACTAGCTCTTCTAAGATTCACTTTTGTTTTTCAATTCTAAGGTCGGAGCAAAACCTCACTAAACCTTCATACCCATCACACCTAAGCATTTCTAAAACACCACATTTCACTAACTTTTTCAATACTTCTCCAAACTCATCATAACTATGCCGGCTTCTACCAACAACTCATACTCACAAGGCATCTCATTCAATCTCAAGTCAATATCACAATCTTCCACCTCCAATCTATCAAGTCACTAAGCAATAGTAGGCATCACAACCAACCTTTCCTCTCTCTCAACCCTTGCAACACAACCTCTCAAGGGAAATCACATTATAAGGACCATCACATAAGGAACAAGGGAAAGACATTATAGAGCAAACCTCCATGGCACAACCTGAATAATGAAGAGGTGAAACATTCTTAGCACCTAATAGCCTCCTATTCATAATGTGGCGCGCTTCACATTATGAACAAGACTCTACTAGATGGGGTTTGAGACAACCTAAGACCATTCCCAAAACCTTATGCTCTGATACTAAGTTTGTCACGACCCGAGAGCACCTCCTAGTCGTAACCGGCGTACTCGACCTCTTGGAGGTCTAATACAAGCCTCTTAGCATTCATTCATCCCATAGGAACTAAAACCCACAAGGAATAAAAAACTTTCTTCACACACGAAGAAACTTTCATCAAATAACAAGCGGAAGACTTTCTAGACTTTATACATGATGTCTCAAAACCATCTAATACTTGAATACAACATTGGGACTAAGCCCACTCAAAACTATAACAAAACAACAAGACATAAATGAACAAGTCGGTTATTGTCCTCGAATCTTTGAGGACTCACCAAGTGTTCATCTTCAAAACACCTTAGAAACCTATCCATCAACCATGGAATATCAACATCTCCAAATCACTACACTTTCGTCAAAAAGGAAAGAAAGGGGTTAGCACAATTAAGTACTAAGTATGGAAACAATGCAAAAACATGCTAAAAAGGACATTTGGTTGAAAATCATGCCTTATGCCATTTTAGTAAAACTTCATGAACATTGACATATTAAGCATATTATAAAACATAACAAACATATAAGACATTAACCACATTATAGGCATACTCAACAGTTTCACCAAGTAACTTATTTCATCATCCAAGGACCCTTATCTAAAATTACCCACTTGAGTGAGACATGAAGTGGCCGCCCATAGAACCTCTTCATACAAACCTAAGTGTTACTCAAGGCAACTATAGACAAGAACCATCACGCTTCAAGGTCACATACTATGTAACTCACTTCATTAACATAAGCTATTCATTCAACAAATCATTTAGACAATAAGTCAACACTCTTCTTTAAAGTCATTCAAGACACATTCATGCATTTAGGGGACTTCACACTTTAGTCATATAGACTTAGGGAACTCACTTTAGCACCATCTAAGCTTACTCGTGCTATGTGTAGATAGCATCCCATACTACTACCTGCTACACGTTGTAGAACCTATCAAGTAACTAGAGTTCACACTAAGGGTATCCAGTTTTACATTTAAAGATCCAGGTGTCAAGAACGCTCATAGCACAAATTTCTAAGAGATTCAATAACAAGGCTCGCCAATATGTACGTCATGTCTTCGCACCAAGCACAAGCAAGTATCAAGAAGGGTCGACGCCCTGTATCAATAAGGGTCAAAGCCCAATAATCAAGAGAACCAAGAAACATATTGAAAATGGCTTTCTAGTTTGTACTTAAAATTGACAACTTTCATTCTTAAGACTGACTAAAAATTCAGAGGCAAGATGGCAAATGATCCGAATCAAGAGGCATGCCAATAGTGACAAAGTCACATCCACAAGAAGGACAAGGTCCCAACAAGAGTGCCAAGGGATCAAACAATCCGTACAAGTGGGCGAGATACACAAACGTCTTTAACGTCTTAAGGGATACCAACACGACAATGCAAAGTGACAAGAGGTAACCAAGGTACCAAGATCAACTTTCAAATATTCCAACAGTTAAAAGAGTGCAAGTACAAGTTTATACATAAATCTCAGTACTTTAACAAAGAAACAGACCACACAACTTTGCAGGTTCAGACTGTTGACCAACCAATATATCAAGGTCCTCAACTTGTTCACGAGTATATACAACCTTAAAAATACAATTACATAACTTCTTTAACTTCTATTAGCTCACTAATGTTGACATAAAACAGGATCATCATCACAAGTAAGCCTAGCATGTACAAATACAACTATGCTCCCAAAACAATGAATCTGTCCAACCTGGTAGCTCAAGTAGTAAGTTAGATTTGAAAAGGAAAACGGCAAACATAGACTTTATAACCTTCATGAAAGATGTAACTGCATCTCTTAAGGTTGCAAACAAACAAGAATCACCACAAAATACATTTTGTACAGAAAGATATATTCAAAACATTAACAGCTGATCATACAGGATTTCAATTTCCGAAATCTGGGCAGAACTTGCCCTATGTTGCGGCCCATATTTCGTATCCATAACAGTTAAATTGGAGTTTTACATAAACATAAGAGTTGTAGGTATATGAGTTAGCTTTTCAAATCATATTTATTCATTGTAAGAAATGTTTTAGAGAACGAGATATGCATAAATTACTAAACACTACCCAACTCAGAAACAATTTTCATCACTTACGTGTGAAAGGAATGCCATTGCCAATCGATTTATATTCAACATAGCTTTTCATTTTTCAAGAAGTGTACCTAAGTCTGCCAAGTCAAGAGATGACATTCAACAATATAAGGCACTTCACATTCCATCATCTTCATTCATAAGTGTTAAGAGAGAACATGGTTTCAATCACAACACTCTTGCATTTACAACATAATTACCTTCACTTTATTTGATTCTCATTCAACTCCTTCACATCACATTCGCAACACAATATCATGGTAATACTCAATTATTCATTTAGTGCCTTTAAGGAAATGATCATAATACATTCAATAAGTAAACACCTCCACCATAAGTGGATCACACATCAATCTATCACAATCCTAAATCAACTTTACATTAACAATGAAGTTAGGTCAACTTAATATTCTCCAAAGCCATAATCACCTTTACTAAATTCTACCACAATTCACCATAAGATAGGTGTAGATAACAATAGAAACCAATAGTACAATTCAATCTAAACATAGTTCAATAATCATCATGAAAATTAATTCACAAAATGCCCATTGAAGGCTATGAACCCAATTACTCAATTCACTAACAATATCACACAATTAGATATAGTTAATGGCATAAACCAATAGCCCACAACAATCTAAACATAATTCTATTATCATCGAATCAAAATCAATACACCCACTTTATGACGAAATTTAGGAAACTTGGAAAGACATGGGTTCATGGAGTTTTCTTTCTTAAAATCCATCAACAAACATCAATAATAACATAAATCATCATTAAAAATCATTTAATGCAAGAACCCATGCTTAGAATCAAAATTTGGGTTTTTGTGTTTTTGGAAGAACTTTGAAATCATTTGGACTGAGCTCCTTGAAAGGAAAAATAATCAAGGATAAAGGATCCCCATACCTTAACCTTCATGAATCCCACAAATTTTGAGAAGAAAACACTTGAAACCTTCAAACCTAGCTTGATTTTGGACTTTGACCTTTAATGGAGTTCTAGAGAGAACTTTTAGGAGAGAAGGGTTTTGTTTTTGAGAAATATGAAGAATGAGTTCTAAAATACCATTTTAAATGTTTTAATACCTTTTTAAAAAAATACCTTAACCATGCATCTTGACCACACGAAATACCACCAACACTCAAGACGATCACAAACAAACACACGTTAGGCTCTAGTTACTCTAGTTTGTTCTTAGGGTCGTTACAAAAGTCTAGCTTATTCACTGATTTACAATTATTCACTATTAATTGCAATTACCCAATTGTCTACCTTAGCCCATAATCTGATCACATCCCAAGAACCCTTCTCTATACTTGTTATTTTTGTATTATTTGCTATTGTAGCTGATAGTTGAAACCAAATACCCCTGATATTTGACACTTATGTCACCCCAAATTTAAACCATGCTTTTATTCGTAAATGTTTTTAGCTATGATTGACTTGAGCATATTCTTACTTGCCTATTGATTCTCAATTACAAACCACTCCCTTGGGACTCGACCCCAACTCACTTAGTTGGGTTATATTACTACTTTACAATCATTGGCACTTAGTATTGGATGAAGTGTCCTGATACGTGAAATCAAACAAGGCACAAGAAATAATGTCATTAATCACAGTGCTGACCACAGAAGTTAGTCAAAATAGTACACTTGCCACTAGAGTTAGATAGAAAGACTAGAGAAACGGGAAACATGACACATTTAGGACGGAGGGGGAAGGGTAGTGACAAATCTCATCAGCAAAGTCATATGCCCATTTACATCGACATGAGCTTAAATGATTTGATTTTTGAGAGCTTGGACTTCCTCACTAAGTTAGGCATTTGTCTTCAGCAACTATTCATTCTCAGCTCTCAACTTTTCAACCTCTTTTGTATCCACATCACTGGTACCAGGTCCCTTGGAGATAGCCCTTTGCAACTAAGCCTTAAGTTGTGCAATCTGAACCTACTTATCATTCAGGATCACTGTAAGGTCAGTTAACTCTAGTTTGAGAGAGGCTTGCTGCTCTGGAAGATCTGACACACGAGACCTACCCTTTGCCTTTCCCTCAACACATTCACACTCCAAGAGGGTTATAGCAGTGAACATATGCTTGATAGTACTAGGTACGCCTCTTTCAATAGGTACTTCAAAGTGTTTGAACACATAGTTCAACAGATTCCCATAAAGAATGCCATGTTTGGTGGACTTCCAAGTCATTATCATGTGCATGTGTTCGAGCATAATTGCAGGAAGATTGATGACCTCAAGTTCATCCTGTTTTTCCATGAGAAACATATCAGCAGCAGATGCAACAGTTCTCTTCTTAGTCCTTGGTACCAAAACCTTGTTGATGAACTCAAACATTAACTGGTACTCCCCTTTGAGAAATATCTTAGGCAGACCTGCTCGTTTGATGTCCCCTCGCTTTGTGTCCTGTTGATTAAACTCACTAAAGGGCTTGCATCCTTCAATGGATCGGATCCGGTACACTCAAAATGATGCCCAAGATTTCATCATTCAGAGAGATGTCGACCCCTCACATTGTTGTCTTGATTCCTCCATCACTTAGAAGCTCTATTTTGTAATAGAATTCACGCACCTCACGTTCATACAAATAAGGTGATGGGGCTTCAAACAGGTGATCCCAACCTTGTAGAGAGACAAAGTCAAAGAGAGTAGACATACCAAATTTTGTAAGAATTTCAAGATCGAAGAATCTTCCATTCAACACCTTTTGTTTCTCCATTTCTACAATGCATTCTTCCCTAGTCAGTACATTTTCTTCCACTGGCTTTTAAACAGAAGGACCTGGTCCCTTAATAGGTTTCGATTTCACAGTAGCCCGTTTAATTACACTCTCCTTCTTCACGGGAGCTTTTTTCACTGACTTGTGACCCCCTTTTGCTCTGACTCGTTCAACCTCTGCTTCCTTCTTTCTTTTAACCACAGCTCGAATAATGTCATCAAAATCTGTCTCACTTGACCCTATATGTAGAGGAGTTGAGGTAGGTTCCTTAGGCACATGACCATCCCTTCTTATTTTCCTGATTCTTTCAGTTTGGATTTGATTTGCTGCTATGGCACTTCCCATTATCGTCTGAACTGCTCCTCTGGTTGCATATTTTTTTCTTGTCTCCTTTGGTGTAAGATTGTACCATCTTTCCCTTGCCCTTTACTTTTCTTTCTCGTTCAGACCTTGTAGGCTCATTGTCGAGTTTAGTCTCAGAAACATCATCAACTGCCTCTAGATCTGGGACAACCATTGTCAAGGTCTTAGCAGCTCAAACCCTTTTTCTATGCCACACCAAGGAAGTTTCTTCTTCCTTTTCTTCCTCACTGTCAACATCAAATAACTTAGGAGTTTGGTCGAACACAGGTTGAGCACTGTAAGGGA
The DNA here is from genome assembly GCF_019186545.1 of Solanum stenotomum. Taxonomy (NCBI): domain Eukaryota; kingdom Viridiplantae; phylum Streptophyta; class Magnoliopsida; order Solanales; family Solanaceae; genus Solanum; species Solanum stenotomum. Next base: position 46,098,958 of record NC_064286.1, on the reverse strand, counting down.
CCGTTCCGATGATCTCAACTCTTGTTCCAACAGAGTTGGTTGAACATCTCCTCTCAGGTATGCCAAACTTTGTACAACAACCAGTTCCTTTACTGCTGCTAAGATATTGGACTCTGGACCCTTCATTCAGGCAAATCCCCTTCAAAAGCCTCACAAACATGGTAGATGACATAGCCCTAGACACCACTTCAAGTTCTTCAGAGGGTGTTCCAAGACTGAGCTTCATAACTGACTGGGCCTCGAAATTTTTAGATTTCTCATCAGATAAGACTAAAGTGGAAGAACAGGAAAAGACTTCCCCATATTGGAGTGCAGGAGACACCGCCACATCAGTGTGTGGTGTGTTGAATTCATCAGTCTCACCAACCCCACAGACTGGTATGGATGGATATTCTACTGGGGGAGAAATTGAATGAACTGGGAGTTTCAATTTCTTGGGAAATAGGGAGTTTTGAAGAAGAAGACGAGTTAGTCATTTTGTTTAATAAAGAGGATAAGAAGATTTGAAGGAAGAAATGTGAATTTAGAGAAAAAATTAGGTAGAATTTTAGATGTTTGGATTCACTCAAGAGATTGTATTTAAAAAGGGTATCGCGTCCCTAAACAGTAACGACGCTTGGATTTAAAGTGAAAGGACGTCTGAAACTGGCATAATGAATGGGGGAAGGACACGTGGAGTGACCGTTGACTGAAAAAAATGTGTAGCATAAATGATACTAACCTTTGGTGGACCAGGTCCCTTTCTATAGATATTCCTGCCTGTATGATTTGATATTCCCTCTAGCCAACATGCCATGAGTGTGTACCTATAGTAAGGTACCAGATGTGAATTCTCAAACGATAAGAAATACAACCTGTATAGATACCCGCCCTCCCTAACATAGTCAGAAAAGGAGATTTCATGCAGGCTTGCTATAAAGTCAGGTGACTTTGTGCATTCCCAACTTCAGTCTGTTCTTGACGAAGTTTTCTTTGCTCAAGGGCTTTGTAAAGTTATTAACCACCTGTTCTTCTATCTTGTAAAATCTCATTATCACATTTTTCTTCTCAATATTATCCCTTAGAAAGTGATGCCTCACATCTATATATTTAGTCCTCTTATGCTAAACAGAGTTCTTGGACATGTTCATTGCACTTCTATTGTTGCATATGAGGGGAATAGTGTATGTGAGAACACCAAAATTTTTGAGTTGCTACTTAATCCATAAGAGTTGAGCACAACAAGATGCAACAGCCACATATTTTGCTTCTGCTGTAGACAATGCTACTGAATTTTGCTTCTTGGTGCCCCATGAAATCAGTGATGATCCTAGGAAATGTGCCATGCATGAAGTACTTTTTCGATCAAAAAGAAAACCTGCATAGTCAGCATCAATATAACCAATTAGATCAAAGGAGTCCCCAGAAGGATAGAAGAGGACCAGGTCTTGTGTTCCCTTCAAGTATCTCAGTATTCGCTTGGCTGCCTTCAAGTGTGATTCCTTTGGTGCTGCTTGGAACCTTGCGCAAATCCCTACACTGAAAACTATGTCAGGCCTGCTTGTAGTGATGTCGAGAAGTGACCCAATAATTCCCCTATACATGTTCTTATTAACATCAATTCCTTTTTCATCCATGTTAAGTTTGACATTTGTGTTCATGGGAGTGTCAAGAACTTTTGCCTCAAACATTGTGAACTTTTTGAGCAATTATTTTATGTACTTCTCTTGGCATATTGACGTGCCCTGAGGGGATTGTTTGATTTGCAACCCCAAAAAGAATGTAAGCTCCCCCATCATGCTCATTTCAAATTCATTTTCATCAAATCTGCAAACTTTTTGCACAGTGAATCTGAGGTAGCTCCAAATATGATGTTATCTACATATACCTGCACAATCAACAGCTCCTTACTTCTGGATCTTAGGAATAGAGTATTATCAATTTTTCATCTTTTGAACCTGTTTGCAAGCAAGAATTTTGATAGGCGCTCATACCAAGCTCTGGGAGCTTGCTTTGGACCATACAAAGCTTTGTCCAGCTTCAGCACACGGTTTGGGAGATCAGTTTCTTCAAAACCTGGAGATTACTTAACATACACCTCCTCCTTTAGATACCCATTCAAGAAGTCACTTTTGACATCCATTTGGAATAGTTTGAACTCCATGTAGGCAGCAAAGGCTATTAAGATTCTGATGGCTTCCATTCTGGCTACAGGTGCAAAGGTCTCATCATAGTCAATACATTCTTCTTGATTATATCATTGTACCATGAGTCTTGACTTATTTCTGGTGATGATCCCATGCTCATCAAGTTTGTTTCTGAAGATTCATCTAGTTCTGATAATGGTTTTGTTGAGGGGTCTAGGGACCAGGTGTCATACCGTGCTACTATCAAACTGATGGAGTTCTTTCTACATTGATGTTACCCAATCAACATCATTTAATGTTTCCTTGATGTTCTTGGGCTCAATAGTGGATATGAAGGCTGAATGTGCAACTAGATATCTTGTTTTGGATCTAGTTTGTATTCCAGAGTCAAGTGGAGAAACAAGATTGTCCAAAGGATGAGAAGATTAATGTTTCCATCCGGACTTCCTAGTTATATCCTCTTCAGTATCAACAACAGATTCATCTTCTTCATGCTCTTTGTTCTGAGAGTCTCCCTCCTGAGCTGTACCAGAGGGACCAGGTTCTTCTGTGAGTTCTGCACTTTTTCCTTCTTTGGAACCGTTCACTTCCAGGAGTTTGGATTACTTTATTTGGTTGACCCTTCATGAGTTCCTCCAATTCAATGTCTTCATTATTTTCATCCTTGTTCTTATCATCAGAATCGTCAAAAATCACATTTATACTCTCTTCAACACACATATGTCTTTTATTGAAAACGTTGTATGCCTTGCTGGTAGAGGAATACCCAACAAACACCCCTTCATCAGTCTTGGCATCAAACTTGCCAAGATCATTCTTTCCATTATTCAATACGAAACATTTTCAACCAAAAGGTTTCAGATGAGCAATTAAAGGTTTCCTATTGTTCAACAAATCATACGGGGTTTTCTTGATTACTGACATGATGAGACACGTGTTTGTAACATAGCAAGCTATGTTGACTACTTCTACCCAAAAAATCATTGCAAGCCCTGAGTCAACCATCATGGTTCTAACAATATCCACCAAGGTCATGTTCTTCCTTTCCACAACCCCATTTTGCTGAGGAGTTCTTGGTGCAGAGAAGTTGTGATGAATTCCATTTTCAACACAAAAGCCTTCAGATTGTGTGTTTTCAAACTCTGTGCCATGATCTGATCTGATGCTTGCAATCTTGCAGTTAACCTTCAGTTGAATTGCCTTGGCGAATGTGATCTGTAGTCCAAGTGTCTCATCCTTGGTCCGCAAAAACATATTCCAAGTGAACCTAGAGAAATCATTAACAATTACCATAATGTACTTATTACCTCCCCTACTTTGGATTATAACAGGTCCACATAGATCAATATGAAGAAGTTCTAGCGGTCTGGTTGTGCTTACACCTTTCTTGGGTTTGAAAGATTATCTCGTTTGTTTCCCTTTTACGGAGGCCTCACAGACTTTGTTGTTAGAAAACTTCAGCCTTGGCAGTCCATGAACCAGGTCCCCCGTAACAAGCTTGTTTAGCAATGAAGAGTTCACATATCCCAATTGTCTATGTCATAGATTTGCATTGTTAGTCTGAGCACTTAGACACGTGAGACTATCACCTTCTATTGAGTCAATATCTGGAACATACATATTTTTTACTCTTTTGGCAGACATGACAACTTTGTGAGTAACACAGTTGATAACCAGGCACCTGTCAAATAAGAATTTAACTTCATTTCCCTTGTCGCAGATTTGAGATACACTTAACAAATTGTATTTCAAACCATTCACATAATGAACATTGTCTATGGAATGTTCTGTTGATCTTCCTATTTTGTCAATTACGAGAATGAAACAATTTTTTCCATCACCAAACGACACACCACCGCCCTGGTGTGCTTCCAAAAAGAGAAAGTTTTGAGTGTCTCCAGTCATGTGCCTTGAGCATCCACTGTCCATGTACCAACACTGACTATTTTCTCTCTTCTGCACAAGAATCACTTATTAGACTTAGGAACCCACTTGAGATGGAGTTCCCAAAACTGTCAAAAGGTTTAATGAGAAATCTTCATGTCCACGGAGGCAAAGTGTTCTTACTAAAATGGTATTTAGGACTAGGTACCTTTTTCTTTTCTACATATCTTTTTCTTATCTTGAGAAAATTATCCTGCCTTTCTTTTACTCTCTTTAGAGACTCAGATTTTTCTTTCAGATGCCATTTCTTCCACAATGGGTACAGAAAAGAATGTCATAAACAGAGACATATTTGCTGTGAGGATTCTAGAGAGGTTCTATCTACCTAAAACCTAAGCTCTTTTTGCTGTTAAAGTTCTGATTGGCTAAGTTCGAAAGGATCTTAGATGAATCAATCCATTTCAGGGAATGATTCAGCTCTTCTTTGATCTTGCTAAGGTCCTTCATTAGTTGAGAATTCTTTTCAAGAGAAGCCACTAATTTAAACTCCGATGCCTTTAACTTTTCTTCTAATTCAACCTCAAAGCTACTGAGTTTCCGTTTCCTACCCTCAGAGGTCCTCGTTGGGCAGCGTGTTCTCATTTTCTATAATACTTAACCTAACACTCATTTCAGACATTTGAGAATTAAGGGCTGCATTTTCATCCTCACACATACTCAATGTTTCACTTATCATCATATTCTCAGTGGTTAGTTCATCTACTGAGTCAATTAAAAATGCAGCAAGTTTTCTTAGCCTTTTAATGGATAAAGTATCTATATCACTTTTGAGATAAAAAAGGGTTACCTCATCCTGGTTCTCTTCATCGTCCGATTTTTTCATAAGTGAGATAATGGAATTGAACACAGTTTCATCGTCTTTGACGGCCATCATCAAGACAACTTCGTGACTGTCCTCTTCTTACTCTGATTCACTTGATCCATTTCTCATACTGCAAAGGCTTTCTTCACTACTAGATAGGCGTGAGCCTTTCTTCTGGCATGATTTGGACCTGGTCCCTTCTGCGAGGTTTGAAGTCCCGAGCTTCCTGCTTCTGAATTAGATAGTCCCTAATGAAATGTTCAAGCTTCCCACATTTGTGGCAAAAATCATTTGCATTTGTTGCTCTGCTGGTAGATCCTTTCTTTTGGAACTCTCCATGCTTTTTTATTATCTTCTTAAACCTCTTAGTGAGGTAGGCCATCTCATCCTTATCTTCTGACACATTATTCAGAGAAATTTTCAAGGCCACTGATTTCTCCTTCTTTCCTTCCTTCACGTTTGACCCCTGTTGCATGTTCAGCTCGTAGGTTTGAAGGTTTCCGATCAAATCATCCATGGTGAGTGTCTTTAGGTCTCTTGCTTCAGTGATACCATTCACTTTACTCTCCCATGACTTGGGAAGCACCCTGAGAATCTTTCAAACTTATTTTCTTGGGTGAATGGGCTCACCAAGACAACTTAGTTCGTTGGTTATGAAAGTGAATCTTGTATTCATCTCGTGGATGGTTTCGCCTTCCTTTGTGAAGAAGTTCTCATATTGAGTCGTTAGCATATGTACCTTAGACTCTTTCACTTGTGTCGTTCCTTCATGAGCTGTTTTGAGACAATCCCATATTTCTTTAGTTGTCTCGCACGTAGAGCTTCTGTTGTACTCATTTGGACGAATCCTGCACACTTGCAAATTTTTTGCTCTATAGTTCTTTTCTATCTTTTTCCTGTCAGCTTTATTGTACTTCCTTCTGGTTTTGGGAATCACTTTGGTAAGTTTTCCATCTACTACATCTTTGGTAGGAATGTAAGGTCCGTCAAGAATCACATCCCATAGCTCAATGTCTTTAACATTGATGTAGTCATGCATACGCGTCTTCCACCTTCCATAAAATTATCCGTTAAAGCGAGGTGGTCTGGTGGTGGATTGACCTTCTTTTAGGCTAGGTGGAGCAACCATTCCTTCAGGATCTTTTCTTTTCCTGGTGTTACCCAAATAGACAACTCAAGCTCTGATACCACTTGTTGGAATGTATGCGTCCACTAACTACGATAGGACCAGGTCCTTAGCACAGTTAAGATAAACTGAAGTAAATGTAGAAAGTAAAGATAGCACACACAACTTTACGTGGAAACCTCCTTGCTCAAGGGAGTAAAATCACGACCTGTCTCACAAGATTTTCAAACTGTTTTTACTAATTTTCTCAAGCAATTGTAAAATACAGTTTACAACACACACGACATTAACCTCCTAATCTCTATTATGAGTAATACACTATCACTCAATGAGCCAAATCAATGCCTGCATTGCCGACTATACTAACCCACCTGATTAATATAGATTTTTAACGTAAGATACAAAGTTTCTCTCAACTAAGCTCCTACAGTGATTCACCCAAGGTTTGAAACATTTCTAACACAAGTGAAACAAATCCTACAATATAAGCATAAATACAAGCAATCAAAATAACAGCTGGTTTAGGAAGCAATACGTCAGTTTATGAGGTCCCTTGTTATTTTATTGAAGCTTGAATATTCTCTTTTTGAATGAAATGAGTGATTTGTTGTTTGTCATGTTGACTATATCAACCATAAAGAGTTACTGACCGTTGGACAAAAGAACCTTGTCCATTCTGATTGGTGTGGTACACTGGCGACCTCACCAACTTCTGATGCGACAGCTTTCCAGTTGTGTAGCACACAGACCTAGACGAGCAAACTCTACAGAGGACCGGGTTCCTGCATTTGTAAGGAGATCATCAAAACATCCAGAAATAGTAAGACTTATCAAAAGATATTTCCATTGATCTACAAGATGTTAAAGATAATCATCTCCACCATTAATGACATAAATTGCAGTAACTTGTTTCCATCCACATTTCAAAGCATCAAAATCTTATCTACTATGATAAAGGTAGGCCTGATCCTTTTATCCAGTCCTTGAAGATATATAATCCACTTTCCCTGGTTTTCCCTTTTCACTAAAATTTTCCTCTAACATTCTGATAAATCTTGCACGGACATAAACAAGGGCTAGATTCAATAAGAGAAAAATTAAATATACAAATTGGGAAACAAAGAGAATCATAGCCAAGCAATTAAATGAAACATAGAGTGGAATGGAACCTAATCACAACAATGTAATGTAAGTTCAGGTTATGAAAAGACTAGAAATATAAGAAATAAATGTAACGCATATGGAAACCATATCTTGAACAACACATCACTTTGTGATCTTAAGCATGTGGAATTTTCTGAAAAATTAATCATTTCCTTTATCTATTCTAAGTGTAAAGATCATCTCAGGAGGCCCCTTAACAACATTTATTTCATAGAAACCCATTTGTGCATTAAAAAACCCTTCAATGATTAAAGAGCAGAAGCTCTTTCAACAACCCAATTTCTCAATGCATTATTGGACATTGAAACAAGTTGCTTGATTTGTAGCTGGGTGGATGGCAACTTCAATTTTTTATTTTTTATTTTTTTTTTGTCAAAATGCCACATGTACGTCATTGATTTGTCAATTTTCCATGACATCGTGAGTGTATTACACACATTTCATACTTTTAGCTGATTGTCAAAAAAGTGTTCAAAAGGTTTAAATTCGAATTAGTAGAGGTGTTCAATAGGTACAAGTCCTAGTTAAGGTGTCTAAATGAATTATGCGGACAACTTTAAGGGGCCGTTGATGACTTAAGCCTTTAAAGTTTGTACCTCAAATTTATTAAAGCTTATTATGAAAATTAAGGGTTAGGCCTTTTTTTGAGAAGTTAGATATTCACATTGATTTCAATACTAAAATTTTCTATTTTTAGGTCACTAGCTTATGTTTATCTAAGACAACCTATGGAGGAACATAGTTATGGGACATGTTTATTATGTGTTGTGTAGGTGGAATCCTGCAAAGGATGCTGGCGTATTCAAGATTTCATAAGGATGGGTGCACTATTACGAAAAGATACATCTAAATTATGAATTTGAACGGTTTGGCCTTTAGGTTCTTAATATGAACCATTAATTTTTTAAACTTATAGGTCCAAAATACATAATATTACTAGTTTTAAATTTTAATATACAAATTTGATTTAATTTTATATAATTATTTTAGGAATTTTCAATGTAACACTCTTGAACTTTGAAAGATTAAAGTAAAAAAAAAAATAAAAGAAAAAATTGTTGAAACGTCAAAAGTATTACTGATATATATATATATATATAAAAGATTTAAATTTCTATCATCACTTAGAGAGGTGCACCCACTCATCGTCGTATTTGTATATGATACTTTGAATGTGGGTTCACACATCTATATTTAAGTATTTTTTAAAAAAAATATAACACTACTATATATATATATATAAAATCCAAAGAGGGGAGCATGGGTTCATGTGAACACACAAAAATCCCCTCTAGATACGCCTCTGGCTACCCAAACTTTAAAAGAGTCTGTTAGGAGTTCTTTTACACAAGCTTATCACTCCTAGAGTGAGATCCCAAACAGTGTACGTTAGACGATGTTTAATGAATTTAAGGTATATATATGTTTAATTATATATTTTTTAGTTAAGTTTAATAATTTTAGTATACTTTATTTTTTTATCATCCAACGCTATTCATTTTTTTCAGACTATGTGTACTTGGAAACTGAGGTACAATATGGTCATTACAACCACATTTGAGAGGAGGGCATCCATAAGACTGTCTAGTTGGCTAATGAAAGTCCGGGATGTTGATCAATGTCGGACTTGGATGTTGCCTCATATTTTTGATGAATTACGCCAGTATTAAAACACAGATAAATTCAAGGCAATGTCTGAAAAAGTTAAAAAGGCTAGAGGCAGTATTAGGGTGGCTCGTTGAACACCGGGGGTGAAAAGAGCTTTGGAATGATTACAAGAGATGATAAGTTCTAATTCAAACTTTTAAATAAATAAAAAGTTGATTAAATAAATTAGTTAACTATTATCATCAGTATTTTATTTTATTTATATGAAAAACAATTGGGGCACACTCCCCTTGTATCATAGGTTTTCAAGAAGACTAATGTGAAGAAGAAAGAAAATGAGTCGGATCCGGATGTGTGGGTGGAGGAAAGGGCCGAACGAACATTATTTAATATGAAAAGTGAATATGAATATATATATATATATATATATTTATATATTGATGCTAATTTTTATTTTTAATGTGGAGGGAGAGTATTATCAATACATGAATGAGAGTATAGATAGTTCGATCCAAATGACGTCTGAATTTGTCCACTCAATTTGGACAGAAAAAGTGGTTGGGAGCACACAAGGGTAGAGTCTATGGTCGAGGCTCTGGAATGACCTACGACGACTCCAGTTAGGCTTAGAAGGTATTGGTTCGTTACTTCAAGTCGAGTCACTTGATGGTGTTCCGATAGTTGTTATGTTAGATCAAATAGCTAAACTTACAGCAACACTGGCAGAGTCTGAGCGAAGAAGAGTAGCTGAACAAGAAAGCATGAGTGCACCGTTCAGCAAATCAAAGAACAAGTGCTAACCTCGCTCGTCGACCTACTACATCTTCTCCTGCCGAGGACACCGATGACGAGAGTGTGGAGAATGATGATGATTTTATAGATCGCACCCTTAGCTTCCATCTCTTTATTTTATGAACGTTTTTGAATTTTGAAATAAATTTGAAAGACTTTACAAGTCTTTAAATTGTGATATAAATACTTTTGAATGTTAATTTAAGTTTGTTGTTTTATATTTTGTGTATTATGTTTATTATGTATTTTGCTTGATTGGGCTGAATTGATTTTGCAGGTGGGCAGCAGAAACTGGCTGTCAAAAAAATGCAGAAAAAGCGACATATAGGGTGGTTTTGTCCGTCGCTTTTCTACACTTTTTTTAATAAAAAATAAACAGGAAAGCGATGGACAAGGTCCTTTAGTCTGGCGCTTTTTTAAAATTTAATTTCAAAAAAAGTGGCAGACTGCGTCGCTTTTTGGTATTTAAAATAAATAAATAAAAGCGACGGATAGAGTCTCTTTATCTGTCACTTTTTAAAATTTTAAAAAATTACAAATTAAAAATAAATGACAGACTGCGTTATTTTTTAGAAATTTAAAAAACTAAAAATTATAAAAAAAAGCGACGGATGGTGTCGCATTTTCAAGAAAACTTTTTTTTTTAAAAATAAAAAGCAACGCAGTCCATCGCTTTTTTGCGACGCTGTCTGTCGCTCTCTAAAAAGTGTCCAGCCAAAAAGTGGTGGACCTGACTGCGTCGCTATTCCATTTATTTTGACCAAAAAAGTGATGCAGTCCGTCGCTTTTGACCATCATTTTTTGCCTCTTTTTTAGTAATGGATGATCCATCCAAGGGCAGTTGTGCATTTTTGATAGTTTGATGCTCTTTCTTATCATTAAGATAATTCAAAATATTGTGTTTCACTTCATAGAATAGGGTTACCGTGCATATATCATGAGCCATAAGAAAAAAAAACATAGACCCTAACAAGAAATTAATGCTTCCTTGAAATTGGATCATAGAAAGCAAAGTTAAACAAACATGTAACTAGACTCATAAAGATTTAGTCTCAAAATACAGCGGACGTCTATGATTGAATTGCAAAAACTTTTACATAGGTTTCCATGATTGTGAATCGAACATAACTGAGATTGTAAATTCCAAGTTTCTCTATGATGAGAAATGACAATTTAAGAAGACTACTTGCATAATAGTTGCAACAAAAGTGCTGCTTCAAAATGATAGTACAAAATATAGGACCCAACAAGAAAACAATTAAATGTATTTTAAAAATCATTAATGATAAACTAACGTATCTCCTATAGATTATAAACCAAAAAAGCAATATTTCTTATTTGTAAAGAGAAACCTAACAAAATGTCTGCACACGCAAGAGTTGGTGGAAATCCTTCCGTTGCTTTGATTAAAAAAGAAGTATGATTAATAGAGGTCAAACTAATCAATTTATTCATATATTTCAAAAAAATCAAACCTCACATTTATTCAAGGACATGTGTGTCACGATCCAAAGAATACCCTAAGTGTGACATGACGTAGAAGACCACGAGAGCCCCTACACAAGCCATTTGGCATACATAATGCATAAGGAATTATGACAAAAGATAGAGAGATTAGGTAAACATCGTCTCATATTATCGAATAAAGTTTCAAACATAAACATAGAATCATAACTATGTCTTGACAAGCCATTCTAAACCAACATAAGAGTGGTTGGGACGTAACCCATACACCACATACAAAGTCTCAACGAAAAACAACAAAAGTAATAAAAGTCTTCATGACCTTGCCCTCGAATGCATGAGGACTCACCAACCCAATAGTAAAGTAGCAACCCAAGCTAGCCACGAGTGGAAGGAGAAGCGTCGGATCCTATATTATGAAACAATATTGATACAAGTATGTATTAGTATATGGAATATACTAAGTATGGGGAAATACATAAAAGACATAAGCATGATCATATGAGGATTTAAACATGATATGCGTTACCAAGCTAAAACTTGAGTAAAAACTTTTAAAGATTTGTAAGTCATAAACGAGGTCAATGAATTCTTAAAACATAATGAAAACTTTCGTAAAACCTTTGAAGGTAACATAGTTCGTTTTGTGGGATACTAACCGTTAATCGACATTAAGACCATGCGAGCTATAACATGGAATCCGATGCAACCCTAACATCGAAAAAGGGATTCTACTTGCCAAGGTAGTCTCCGTAACATTCATTCATATTCTATTTGTGGATCCACTAGCTAGGTCATTTAAGATAATCCTAAGGAGCACGTAGTTTGACACAAAAAGATTGCTTCTAGAGACTCAATTTCTACTAATGGGAGAGCCTTCATCTCAAAGTCCTCTCAATGCTAAGTAAAATCCCAATGGAATTAGTCATAATCATTTTCATATTATCATATTTGAAAAGACACAATTAAATTACCAATCCAATCATTAGTCATCACAGAGTAGCTCCTAATAATCATATTCATACATATGTGAGAAAATCTTTCACAACTATGATTTCATAATATGTGAGAAAACCTTTCACGATTTCATTTATATTTATCTCAAAAGTATCCTTAGTTCATAAATATCATTTTCATAAAACATGCATCACTTTCCTAAATCATAATTCATAAGTTCATAAGCTTTCTTCATAAATTCATCATCATCATCAAGTAAGAAGCATGGGTATATGTGAAATCAATTGGAAATCATGTAGCTTAATTAAATCATGCCTAATAAGATTGAAATTGAACAATTGAATCATAATCAAATAAGACACATGGAGATGGCAAGAAACCCTAATCAAATTAGGTGAAATTGACTTTGGAGATTGAGATTCTTTTGGGACCTAATGGATGAATGAAATCCATTGGTGAATTCCCACATACCTTGATAATCAAAGCCCTAAAATGCAAATAGATTGAAGAATTGGATCTTGAAACCCTAGCTTTTCTTCCTTGAGCTTGAGAAAGAGAGTTGGAGACGATGAACTTGGATGGTAATTAGGCATTTGAGAGAATGAGAGGGTTTGGGTAGTTTTAGGAGTTGAAAGGTAGTTATAGGACTTAGAAGGTCAAAACGACATAGTATGAGTGCTAAATGCATAACAAAAGACCCAAATACACTTAAAAAATAATTGCTAGAGTGATCTACGGGTTGGACCTACGATCCATAGGAGTTTCTACGGTTTATACTGGTCAACCGTAGAGTCACTTATTGGGGCCTAAAATCTATCCAACTTCTAAGAAACCTTCCTAAGACTCGTCAACCTTTCTACGGCACATAGAACCCAAGTTCAAGCCCAAAATTTCACTAAGCCTGGAACACTCCTATGGAACCCATCTATGACCCGTAATCAAACCACGATCCGTCATGTTCACTAGTAGGTCAATTTACTGGGACTTGAAAATTTCAAAACTCAATCATGATCCTACGACTTCCTTTCTATAGTCCATAGATTGGACTCGTGGTTCACTGCTTTAGTGTCAAAACTAAACTTTTTCCTCTTAATCCAACCTTTTAATTTCCTGGGTGTTACAATGCACAATAAAAAAAATACTCATTCTTTTTAGATGCCACTATTGACATGTCCTACTTCAAAGGTGCTAAACTTGAGAAAAATTATAGTGTGCCAGGTATAATCTTGAGATACTTATTTTAGAAAAACAATTTCTCTAATTTCAAAGTAGGGTTACTTGTGGGATTATCAAAAACATGTTGTTGATCTATAATTATATTTATGAACTAGCTCAGCATAGCATAAAAAAAAATAAACTTTAACTAAGCCATTATTGCGTCAACTTTATTGCCCTAATATGTAAATTCAATACAATACAACACAACAAAAAACAAAATAATCCTAAAAATTTGTTTTGAATAGAAAGCTTACCAGATTGAGATGCTTCTTTTGGATCCAGCAAGGGGGTTGTTGTTTCCTGATAAGTCCTTTCATTTTGTTTTGCTTGGCCAATGTCACTGCCAAAATTGGTCTTTTCACAACCACTTGTTCCGAATATTTGAACAATGAAGTGGCGATCATCCGGAACATAATGGAAAAGCAAAAATTCACCCACTTTTAGATCATGCTCAGCTGAAAATTTGTCCCATCCCTGTCGAATAGCAAGTGAACCATTATAGTTGCACACTGTTGCCATCCATCGTCGTCCACGTGAGTCCTCCAAATAAACCTCCCGATCAGTTAGGTGTGGAACTGAACGAGCAAACTTTGGAGGAAAAAACTGAAAAGAAATTAATGAAATTAAAACTAAGAAATACATTATATTGATACATAACTCAAATTTTCACATTAATAAGCAGACAATTAATAACTATAATAATAGATAATTATGCATATGATTATCAAAACCAACTATACATTTAAAAAAGTACTTTAAACTAAGTAGGAAAAACAAGCGTACACAAAGAATAACACTTTACCAGAACTTCCAGGAAAGTTTCTGCAATCATTACTTTAAAGAAAGAAACAACTTTCTTTCCATTAATCAACAAGCGGTCCTTCTTGCACTCTTCCATCTTCTCACTGTGCAGAATTTTGTTCCCCAACAACTTCTAAATCCTAGAAAGGATATGAAAGTATTAATAAAAAATTTAAGTCAAGGAAAATAATACTAATAAAAAAAACAGATTAAATAGTTGACCAAAGCATATTAAGATGTCAAAAATAAATAATATAACACTACCTAGTCAACTAATTAAAGTTCAACTTGACTGTTCATCTCTCTTTTGCAAATATTTTGACTACCTTTGTATTCTTAAGTACAAATGCACGTAGTCTAGATCGAACCTTATACTATACACACAACATTATTCACCAAATAGTACTTTAAACAATAAATGTTATCAATCGAATCGATGTGTTGATGCAACAATGATCCATTCATGTTTCAGCACTCAAATAAGTTATTAACATTAATTATTTTTTTACATAACCCTATTTTTTCAAATTATGGCTATTAACAATTGAGAGCTAGAATAAACACAAAGATTGATACCATCTGGAAACAGAAAAAATAACAAGCAAAACACAAAGATTTCCAATATATACACACATGAGGAGGATTGAAAATTAAAAAGAAAACAAAGAAGAAGAAAAAATTAGTACCGTCTGAAAATAAAGGAACCAAAACTCTTTGTTGAGTCAGAATCAGTTTGCAAATTTGGTTTAAATAGCAAAGCTTTCTCCGTTGCACTATCCAAAAAAAAAAAAAAAACTTTTTGTTCTTTTTATTTGTCCATATGCAAATGCATAGTGTTTATGAACATGCAAGTGTGTTGTGTAAAAAATGTGAAATTTGAAAACACGAGAAATAACAGAGTGAGAGCAAACAAAAGAGTGTGTATGAACATAATAAAAATGTATTCTATGTGGCAACCCTATACACGTGCACAATTTTTTTTGGTGGTGTTTGGACATACAACATGTGAAATTTGTAAAAGAAAAAAATGAGTATTTATTTTCAAGTTAAAAGTGATTATCAAAAATTAGATTTGTGTATGAACATAATATAAATTGAGTCAATATTAATATGATCACGATTTTCTCTATGTGGCACACCCAATACTCGTGAACAACTTTTATTAATAGTGTTTATACATAAAAATTATGAAATTTGAAAAATAAAATAAAATAGTATTTGTTTTTAAGTTGGAAAATAATATTTGAAAACTAGAGTTGCTCATTAACATTATATATATTGAGTCAATATTATAAGGATTATGATAAATCTTTGTTTGACACATCAAATACACGTGCACAATCTTATTAGTTGCATTTGGACATAATAATTGTGAAATTTGAAAAAAAAATAGTATTTATTTTCAAGTCAAAAATGATATTCGAAAATTAGAGTTGTGTTTTAACATAATATAAATTGAGTCAATATTAGTAGGATTATAATATTGCCTATGTGGCACACTTAGTACACTAGCACAACTTTTATTACTGGTGTATAGACATAAAAACTATGAAGTTTGAAAGGAGGAAAAAATGTATTTATTTTCAAGTTGAAAATGATAGTCAAAAAATAGAGTTGTATGCAAACATGATATAAATTGAGTCAATAATAGTAGGATTAGGATAATTTGTATGTGGTCCACCCATTATACCTGCACAACTTTTATTAGTTGGGATTTGGACATAAAAATTGTGAAATTATATAAAAAAAAAATAGTTCATGTTTTCATGTTGAAAATGATAGTAGAAAATTACAGTTGTGTATGAACCTAACATAAGTTTGGTCAATATTAGTAGGATTACCATAATCTAGATGTGACATGCCTAATATACTTGCACAACTTCTATTAGTGGCGTTTGAACATAAAATTTTGAAATTCTAAAAAGAAAAAAGAATTGTATTTGTTTACAAGTTAAAAATGACAAAATTAGAGTTATGTATGAACTTAATTTAAAATTGAGTCAATATTAATAGGATTACGATAATTTTTACGTGGCACAATAAAAAAAATATGAATTTTCATAAAATTGAGTCAACGGATGGCGTCCTAAATATTAATATCGCTAAAATGTGTGTGGCTTTATCAAAAAAATTATACATGGATGTGCTAGATGATATTCGTGATTGAAGAGGGAAAATATACACCATCTATGGTTGATGCAGAATCAACAATAGTTGCATCAACTCTAGGAGTTTCACCTATAACTACATTTGTAAAATAATCAGCAGGGAACAAAGAGGTGGCTGGACATGAATAATGAAGATCGTCATCAAATTTTATTTTCTATTGTGTTTTTTCACACCATCGATTGCTAGTGTGCCACAATGATAGGGAAGGTGTGACAGATGGGTCATTCAAGGCCATTTGTGCATTTTTGGTATTTTGATATATTGATTTTTTTCTTATTGTTAAGAAGTGTCAAAACATTGTGTTTCACTTTATATTATAAGGTTATCATGCATTTTTCATGAGTTATAAAAGATAAAATAAACATAGACCTAACAACCAATTCATACTTCCTTGAAGTTGGACCTCAGAAAATAAAGTCAAACAAAAATGTAACTAGACTCAAAAAGATTGTCTCAAAATATTGCAGACTTTTATAATTGAGCTGCAAAATTTTTGAATAAGTTAACATGATCATGAACCAAACTTAATTGAGATTGCAAATTTCAAGTTTCTCTATGATGAAATAACAACTTGTGAAGAGTATTAGCATAATAATTGCACAAAAAGTGCAGCATCAAAATAATAGCAGAAAATATATGACCTAACAAGGCAACAATTAAATGTTTTTTAAAAATCATTAATGATAAACTAGCATAGCTGATTTTTCTTCATTCCCTTGTAACTACTTAAGGTTATCGACCAAGTAGGTTTTTGGCATCTTAATTACTTCTAAACTTTGAGATTTTACATACATTAAAAGATATTCCTGCTGATCTACAAGATGCTAAAGATAATCATCTCCACCATTAATGACATAAACAGCAGTAACTTGTTTCCATCCACATGTCAAAGTATCAAAATCTTATATGCTATGATAAAGGTAGGTCTGATCCTTTTATCAGGTCCTCGAAGATAAATAATCCACTTTCCCTGGTTTTCACGTCCTTTCAAGATTACAACTCAAAAGAAACTAACTCTAGTACCTTTAACTCTTCAACGATTAACTATAATCGAAGACTCAACTCTCCAAGAAGTCAAACTCGCTTCTTGTTACAATTCTCTCTTAACTCTATCCCCAAGAAGTCAAACCCACTTCTTGTTACAATTCTCTCAAGACTCTACTCTCCAAGAAGTCAAACCCACTTCTTGTTACACAATCTAGGAATTACTACAATTCAATAATAAACGTAGAACAAATCAACAAAGACTAATAACCCTAGACTTTAATTGATCGGACTTCAACAATCAATAGTTCAGACTCGAACACAACTCGTGAACATGGTCCTCCTGTTGTTGTGACGAAGCGTGAACCTGGTGGTCCTTGTGTTGCTGTGACGAAACCCTGCGTTTTTTCTCCCATAATTATTGCTCTCAAGATGATGTATTTCGTGAATATGCAATAGGTATCGTTATGGCTTTGCAGGAAAATTCTCTCAATTTCTGTTTATGCAAAGACGACTTTTTTTCTTCTTTGGCTTGAACCTTTTATAGAGTTTGATTTGCCTTCATCAACTTCTACAAGGAAAGGAATAACAAATCCTTTTCCTTCTTGAACTTGTCTATATTTACTTCTTTCCTTATTTGACTTGGATTGCTACTTCTTTATTTCTTTCCTTATTTGACTTTCTTCTTTTCCTTCTTTATTTCTTTCCTTATTTGTTTCTTTCCTTCTTTATTTATTTCCTTCTTTGCTTATGCATTTCAGCTCTTTCTTTATTTCTTTTTTCGTTCATTTATTTTTGAACTTTTTCATCTTTGCCGCAATCTCTCATATTTGTACAGATTGCTTGCAGTCATGTCTGAGAACTTGGTTCACCTGATATAGTACACATAAGACAACAAGTAGTGAACCATGTTCACTTTATCAATCATCAAAACTATTCTATATGTTCTCCTACTTCCTAACATTTTCCCCCTTTTTTATGATGATAAACAATACTTTGTAACACATCAAGAACTCTTTGTCAATCATCAAAACTATATACCATCAAGACTCTTTGTCAATCATCAAAACTACAAACTTCGTGTTCTCTCATTCCCCAGCAATTTCTCCCTTTTTGATGATGACAAACTATGCATAATATGTCACTAACCCCTTTTGGCATCATTGACAACCAATAACCAAAGAACTTGATTAACATACAATCAGTGCAATATCATTTTAACTCATGTCGACTTGGACAACACTTTGAAGTACACTTCTGATAACAATAAGGTAAGTTAATATGAGGATATTAACCATCTTAAACTCACACACAATTAAATTCTTCAATGAGAAATAAAATAAACAAATATGCACCAGCTTAAGCCCTTAGAGCCCTAATTCAAAAGCATATGATATCATGCGTATGAGACCAACACAAGCACATCAAAGAGTTTGGAAAAATGGAGGATACGGATTGGGACGAAGATTACTAAAGTGGGGAGAAAAAGAATGCTTAATGTCATCAATAATTTTTTCAGTACGCCCATTGTGCACCAGCTCCTTCGTTATAATCAGTTTTCTTAGAATGTGAAATTACATCAAGAGCAATATGAGGTCCATCATCACTTGAGCATAATCAGTTTAAGAAGGTTAGGTGAGTATTTTCATGCATTATGAGCAACAACAACTGAGTTATGGAGCTCTCTTTCTTTGAACTTTTCACTTTTTTTTTAATTCTACTCCATAACATTTTCACCCCTCCATGTTTTTTATAGCCCTTTTCTTGATGATATTTTGAAGGAGTACCAACTATAAGTAAGGGACTCATCACACTTTGGGGCAATAGAGATGGATTTATCAATAGTAAAGGCAAGCACCGATAATAGTATGTTACTAATAGATTGTTCCCTTGAGAGATAACTGGTTATACACTTGGAATAGATGGAATATCAAATTGGAATTTGTGAACCTGGTTCATATGTGAGAGGTAAAACAAGGTTCCCCTTAAATTAAAACAGGGGTGGCTTCAAGACTGAGATTTTCATCATTTGAATGGTTTGGGATTGAATGATGTTTATTGTCAAAGAAAGGATTCTTGGCGATTTTATTTTTTTTTTAATAAAAAGAATTGAATTTTTGACGATTGACCAGGTTCACTAGTGCTTATGTTTGACACAAACTCAGGAAATTCATACATTGAAAAAGGATGGTACATACCTGAGTATTACAAAGAAGCCAGGTTCCCCTTTTGTGCGCTCCTCAATGATTTGCTAAATGTTGTTAGTAAAAGAGTAGGGATAATATCCGCAGACCTTCTAAATATTGTTTGAGATGTGCCTGGAGTGTGTACCTGTTATAGTATGAGACTGAGTTAGCAAATATTCATTGTATAATCACTCAAGCATAAGATTATTAGTTTACTAGCCAATTATTAAAGGAAATCATGATAATGCATCAGCTTGTTTCGACAAGACCAAGCTTTGGATAATTTTTCTCAAGTTCTTCATATTCAAGGCCTTCATGAGTATGTCTGCAACATCATATTCTCCCATATCAAAGGAATCTCAAGTTGAGTAAGAGAGAACTAAGTCCTATCAATTTTCAATAACTTCCAATGAGTAACAAGGACTAGGTTCACATAACGAAGTTCCCCCTGAAGGTGTACCAGACTCTAGTCCTGATTGCTCTGTTATTCCCCCTATCTCCAAGACCATGGGTTAATCCACAACTCCTGTTGTAGGTGCATCAATGATTGTTAGATGTGAACCACATCCTTCATGACTAGTTTACTTAAAAGAGAAAAACTAGCATGACCCATTCTCTTATGCCCAAGTAGAGAAATATCATTAATGACGCTAAGGCAAGTAAGATTCTCTTCATGAAGGGGAATCTTATCAACTTTGTATACATTCTTGTGTCTTTTCAAAACTAGGTTCCCGGAGTTACAGTTTGGCACACGATATTCAACTGATGTGAACACTACATTATTTTCTTTGTCACAAATTTTAGAGATGATCAACGTGTTATGGTTCAATGCTTGAACATAAAACACATTATCTATGGCATGTAGCTATGACTTTTCAACTTTATCAATCTTGACTCTTTCATCTTTCTCGTCATTCTCAAGGACTTCACTGTCGCCTTGAAAATCAGAGAGTGAGAGGAAATTTTCTACCATTTTTAGCACATGTTTGGAGCATGCACTATCCATTTATCAGGTTGACCTTTTTCCTCTCACCTTCACCTGAAACACTAGTCAAAAATTAGCCTTGGGAACCCATATTAGCTTGGGCCCCTTTTTGTGAGTGAAGGGATGAATAAGACCTCTTCTAGTCCAGTAAGGCAAATAAGAAGATCTTTTATCTGAAGTATTTTTATTTGGAACCAGGTTTTTAACTGTTTCAGCCTTTTCCTTTTTGGTGAACTTAATATTTTTCTGCAGGGCCTCAAATAGAGCGTTACATTGATTCCTTAAATGACCTGATTTTCCACAATGAGTGCATAAATTTTTAGACATGTGAATAGTGTGTGCTACAAGATTTTTCTGTTTTCTAAAACCTATCCCACTTTGACTGGTGGTCTGCCTTTCTTGAGTCTAAGTTAAAATTTCAGAGGACCTGGTCCATCTAAGATTTTGTTCCAGATCAGGTTTGGTCTTATCAAGATTTTCTTGTAGCAACCTATTTCTTTCAGTTAAGACCTAACAATTTATGGTTAACCGTTGGATTTCTTCTTCTAGTGCTAATTGAAGTTCACTAGCAGAGTTTTTGCCTTCGTGACTTAATTATGTGGTATTAACCAGCTCTTTTAGATCATTGATAGTGTTATCACAGGAAGCAATTTGATCTTCCAATGTCATACAATCAAGTCTTAGGGATGCATACTCATCCATCAATTGATTCTTTTTGGATTTCACTAGATAGTATGCATTAATACGAACTGAAGACAGGGATTGCAATTGTTTCTTGGAATACATATTTATTTTAGACTTAGTTTCAAGAAAACTTACTTTTGGTTGTTTTTCCTCCTCTTCATCTTCATCAGAACCTGTTCTAGTCATTAGTGCCTGAATTGTTTCTTATGTTTAACAGGTGTTTCTCTCATCTTTTGATTTTGTTTCAGCAACTAGTGCAAGAAAGTCATATTTATTTGTTTCCTCTATTGCAAGTAGTGACTGATTTTTGAATCTCTTATCCTTAATTTGTTCTTCCGATAAGTCTCTCATAGCGGCAAAGGCATTTCTCATTGAGAGATCTGCTTCTTGCTTGGTCATTCGTCTGTTTGTGGGAATGTACTTATCATTCTTGATCTCTTTTGCTTTTTCTGAACTGTTCCTACTTTGAAATGCTTGTCCGCTTTTAACATTCTTGAGAACCTTTTGGTCATTAGCGCGATGTTTTCGTCCTCAAAATCTTCTGGTGTTCTTGCTTCAAGAACCAGGTTCTTCACCTTTCTTTTACCACCAATTTTCTTTTCTTGATTTTTCTTGAGTTCATAGGTCATGAGATTTTCGATGAGTTCTTCCATAGCTAACTTATCTAGATCATGTGCTTCAATGGCTTATACTTTGCTTTCCCAAGACTTTAGAAGAATACTCAAAAGTTTTCTGACTGCCTTCCCATTGGGAATTATTTCTCCTAGTGAGTAGATTTCATTAATGATTGCAGTGAACCTGGTATGCATATCTTGAATTGTTTCACCTTCTTCCATTAGAAACAATTTGTATTGTTTGTTCAAATTATCAATTTTTTATTTCTTTACCTGAGTTGTTCCTTCATGCGCAGTTTGCAAAGTTTCCCATATTGATTTTGCATCTTAACATGATGAGATTCGATTGTATTCATCTCGACCTATTCCACATACCAAGATCTTTTTAGCTTTAGTATCGTTCTGAATTGCATGTTTATCTGCATCATTCCATTCTTTCCTATCCTTTGGTACATGAGTAGTTCTATCAGTTCCGTTCTTCAAGGGTATGGTTGGACCATCCAACACGACTCCCCATAGGTTTGATTTTCTCATATTAAGTGATCTTTCATGCAGTTCTTCCACCATCTATAGTACTTTCCATTGAACAGTGGTGGTCGAGTTTGAGAAGCTCCTTCCTGTGGTGTAGGTGGTGCAGCCATTGATCCTTCTCAAGATGTGAGTCTTTTAATGAAAATGACTGCTCTGATACCAATTGAAGAAACCTTACCTCTATACAAGGACCAGGTTCTTGTACTTTTGTCGAGACAAACAAAATGTAACACAATAAAATGGAGATTTTATTGTGGAAACCTTCCTACCTCAAGGAAGGTAAAAACCACACCACAATCTTATTCACTTCAAGATTCACGTCCTTTTCAGGATTGCAATTCAAAAGAAACTAACTCTAGTACCTTTAACTCTCCAACGATTAACTATAATTGAAGACTCAACTCTCCAAGAAGTCAAACTCGCTTCTTGTTACAATTCTCTCACAACTCTCTCTTAACTCTCCCCCCCCCCCAAGAAGTCAAACCCACTTCTTGTTACAATTTTCTCAAGACTCTACTCTCCAAGATGTCAAACCCACTTCTTGTTACAATTTTCTCAAGACTCTACTCTCCAAGAGGTCAAACCCACTTCTTGTTACACAATCTAGGAATTACTACAACTCAATAATAGACCTAGAACAAATCAACAAAGACTAATAACCCTAGACTTTAATTGATCAGACTTCAACAATCAATAGTTCAGACTCGAACACAACTTATGAACCTGGTCTTTGTGTTGCTATGACGAAGCGTGAACCTGGTCCTTGTGTTGCTGTGAAGAAGCCTGCATTTTTGCTCCAATAACTATTGCTCTCAAGATGATGAATTTCGTGAATATGCAATAGGTATCGTTTTGGCTTTGCTGGAAAATTCTCTCAATTTCTGTTTATGCAAAGACGACTTTTTTTCTTCTTTGGCTTGAACCTTTTATAGAGTTTAATTTGCCTTCATCAACTTCTACAAGGAAAGGAATAACAAATTATTTTCCTTCTTGAACTTGTCTATATTTACTTCTTTCCTTATTTGATTTGAATTGCTACTTCTTTATTTCTTTCCTTATTTGGCTACCTTCTTTTCCTTCTTTATTTCTTTCCTTATTTGTTTCTTTCCTTCTTTATTTCTTTCCTTCTTTGCTCCTGCGTTTCAGCTCTTTCTTTATTTCTTTTTTGCTCAATTATTTCTGCACTTTTTCATCTTTGCCACAATCTTTCATATTTGTACAGATTGTCTGCAATCACGTCTGAGAACTTGGTTCACCTGATAGAGTACACACAAGACAATAAGTAGTGAACCATGTTCACTTTTCTTTTTAAAATGAATTTTTGGACCAGGGGTCCATTTATTTCACATGAAAAATCCTTACATCATATGACAAAATAAGCCCAAATAAACTAGAGAAAGATGGCCCAAAATAGGAAATAAAAGACTAGTAGGATTTCCTAAAAGAGTTCTTTCCTCTCTATCCTCCGCCTCCATTTCCTTTCTCCTTTATTCCACCACCTCCATATTTCTTGTTCCCGTTTCTTTGATTTTGATTCTTCTCCACCTCTGGGTCATCAATATTTTGCATCCATGGACAGTGAGGCGATATAACAGCTCACAAAGGTATTCACTTTGTTTTCTGTGCTTCTCCCACCTAGTTTCCCTATTAACTTTCCTCTTCTTGTAGATGTGCATGCTGGTGAAAGTGTTTGGAATTCTCGTAGAGATTTTTGTTGGGATTGAACAATGACACTCCTTCTAAAGGCTTTGAGGACATCGGCCTGCTGAATCAAGTATGTGCTTCATTGACCAGGTTTGAAATCCCCTTTTTGTGCTGATCCTTTTTTGTAAATTGACGTAGCCCTAACGTAGCTAGATCGTCTCTTAGAAGACAGAACCTGTAAATATTGTAGCTGAATGATTCTGGTTTGTAGATATTCTCACTTATCATGATGGATTGATTCTCCTTGCTTTAATTCTCAATGATGGAATGTGTTGTTTTTCTATGTTCAGAATTCTTCTTCCAATGCTTGGTAGATCATAAAAGTTATTTACTTGTATTTCCTCTACTTTATTTAGGGTCATTTTTGCCAGATAATTTGCTAATTGATCAGCTTCCCGAAATATGTGCTTTACATGAACCTGCTTCCTTGCTATGCTTTGCTGTATATTCTCTATATTTTCAGCATGTAACCAAGGAATCCTCCATTGTTTAACCAACATGTTTGTAACTACTAATGAGTTTGTCTCCAGAATTATCTTCTGAAAATTTTGTGTTTCACAATATTGCATTGCTTTTAACACACCCATAATTTCAGCTTCCATATTGGTGGCTTTCCCTATCTTCTGTGCCTTTGTATATATTAAATCTCCCTTGCTATCTTGTACTGTCCAGGATTTCCTTTACATGCACCATCTGTATTGCATTTCACCCATTCCTGATCTGGTTTCTCCCAATACACTATTCTATAATATAGTGTAGGTTTATATGCACTTAGAGAGGTAAGCATCTCCCTCCAATTCTGAATCCTTCCTCTTATCCACAGATACTTCACTCTAATGGACCATTGAACAGTTTGTAGACATTGCCCTAATAACCTCGCATATGTAACATTTTTTCATGACTTCTAGCATTCCTCCTTTTCCACAGCTCCCAAATAATAATTGTTGGTATGGCTTTAAAAGTTTGTTTAACCTTGTATTGTCCTGGCCAATCCTACCAGATAGTAATCAATTGTTGTAAGTGAACTCCTTCAATGCTAATACCTGCACATGAAACAAAATGCTTCCATAGCTTTTGGGCTATGGGAGCTATTAAAAATAGGTGTTGCATTGTTTCCTCCTTCCCCTCATTGCAACAATAGCATTTCGATACCACATGTACCCTCATCCTTTTAAGAACATCATCTGTGGGGATTCTCTGTCTCCATACTCTCCAGAAAAATAAAGAGATTTTAAATGGTAATCCCCCAATCCAGATATTATTTATCCATTCAAATTCTTCCCTTTTCTGTCTTGTTACATGAAATGTTGATCTCACAGTAAATTCTCCATGTGAATTACCCATTCACCAGGCCTTATCTTGAGTACCCACACTCAATTTAGGACTGATACTCTCCACAATGCATTATACCATATCTTGAGACAATAATTGTTATTGTCTTGCTATGTCTTATTGCCCATTCTGAATCAACTATTTGACCTCCACTTCTTCCTCTACTCCTTGCGGTTCTATATAATAAAGAGCGCCTTGTTTTGTCCAATTGTCCATCCAGAAACTAGCATTCTCTTACTTCTGCTACCACCAAATTTCATGCTCTACATCTTCCCTGACTCGTATCATTTTTCTCCACACCTAAGATGCACCTCTGTTATGCACCATTATGGGATTGTGTTTTTTTACAATACTTGTTCCACATAAATATGCTCCATAAAGATGTCTGAGTTCTAAACATCCACCAAAATTTAGCAAAGAGAGTATTAGATATATCAAAGAGCGATCTAAAACCCAGCCCCCCTTCCCTCTTTGGATAGCACATATCAGTCCATGTAACCCAATGTTTACCTTTCACCTCTGTCTAATTTCCCTAAAAGAATTTAGCAAAGAGCTGGTGAATTTATTCTATAACCCCTTTTGGTGAAGACATAGTTGATAGCATGTAAATAGGTATGGATTGTAGTACATGATTTATCAAAATGTATTTTTCACCAAATGATAAGAATCTGTTCTGCCAAGAGAAGATCTGGCAGCAACCTTCTTGATTAACCCTTCAAAGTAACTTTTTTTTTCCTCCATAGTAAATAGGACACCTAGGTATGTGAAAGGGAAATTTCTAGGACTAATCCCAGTCAGTTTTGTAACATCCGACAATTTGAAGTGGCTTTGAAGGAGGTTGATACTTGGAAAGTAGTCATTTTTGGAAAAATTTTAGAATCTGGAAATTTGGTTATGGAAAAAAAAATGAGTTTTTGGCCAACTTTGAGTAGTCGTAACTCCTAGCTCAGGATGAGTTAGGAGTAGTTCCAGTTATGGTTGCGAAGCTCGTGGAGCGATCTTTCCAATGCCACCGAGTTTGTAGGAGGGAGTTACGCCCTTTAGAAGATGGGCAGTTGGAAGGGAAATCCGTCCGGAAATTTAAGGGCATTTTGGTCTTTTCCCAAATTCTTTCTCTTGAGGTTACATGGTGTGTTAGGCCGATTTGGATCATTTCTTTTATCCCATTTTAAAGAGAAAGAGTTAGGGTTCTTGAGAGGAGAAGAAGAGAAGAAGAAGAGAAGAAGAAGAGAAGAAGAGGAGAAAGGAGATCAACAAGTTTCCGTCGTGGATTATCGTCGGGGGTGATCCCTAATAGGTATGTGAGTTTTTTTTTCGTGTGGGTTGATCCTTTCCCTCACACACACCAAGTTTATTCCATGATTTGAGAAAAGATTGGGAATTGTTGTTGAAGTGTCGAAGTTGTTAGTTGTTGTTGATATTGTTGTAGAGGTTGTTGAAGTTATTGTTCGTTGTGAGACTTGATTGGGTTGTGCATTTAAGTTGAAACCTATTGTATGTTGAGGAGATTATGATTCTAAGAGCTATGACCCTTTTGAAGTTTGATTCACCATCAATTCGCAGAAATTTCTGGGCTGACGATCCCCATCTACGGGCGTGACCTACGGACCGTAGATCGATTGACGGTCCGTACTGGTCAACCGTCAATCGGAACAGAAGTTGGTTTTTGGGGCATCGATCTACGGTCTGTGGCCTGACCTACGGACCGTAAGTCAGGATCGTAGGTCAACACTTAGTCATTTTTTTTCTTAAATGAATTCTGGGGAAAATCTCTGACGCGATCTACGGACCTGCAGTACGGACCGTAAGTCCATCTACGGTCCGTCGATGGCGTCCGTAGGTGCCATCT
>NC_064286.1:46039784-46070916 GCF_019186545.1 Solanum stenotomum | reverse complement strand
TTTCCTTCTAGCCTTTGTTGCTTAGTTTTCCAGCTTGCATACTCGTACATTCCATGTACTGATGCCAGTTGGCCTGCATCGTTTGATGATGCAGATTCAGGTACCCCGGATCAGCATCCTGCACGTCGTTGATCCAGCTGAGCACTCCAGAGTCAGTGGTGAGCCTCCTTGCATTCCGAAGGACTCAATTATTTTGTGTTCTTAGTTTTTTTTTATTAGGATGTTGCGGGGTCTGTCCCAACATCCATCTCAGTATTTTAGAGGCTTCATAGACAGACAGTCAGTCAGTTAGTTTTGAGTCTCTCATCTATATACATATGTAAATATTCTATTTTGAGATTCAAGTTGCCTTTATGGTTATATTTTATAAGTTAAGTTGTTTTGTAATATTGCATTGCATTGAGTTATTCTGTTGAGGTTTCCGCTGAGTTAAGAAAGCCAGGCCAAGGGTTCGCTTGGGGCCAGAAATGGTCTCCGGGTGCCGGTCCCGCCCAGGGTGTAGGCTCGGGGCGTGACAAGTTTCCTTAGTCTTATTGTAACAATCAGAGGGGTCTTTTCATGTAAGTAAAAAAAGTTCTTCTCCTTATTGACCTTTTGTCCGACACTGTTTCATAATCCCTCAAAACCTTCATCATTTGTATAATTGAGTGGCGTCTCCTGATCCAAACAAAATTGTGTCATCTGCATATGCTAGATGATTTATTTTAGGGCTCTATTTTGGCATACCAAATCCCTTAAACGACTCTTGATCATGAAGTTGATTCAAATTTCTAGATAACACTTCAGCTGTTATAATGAATAAAGTTGGGGACAGTGGATCCCCTTGCTTTAGACCCTTAGTTGAGTGGAAAAAATCGTGAGTCTGTCCATTAATTAGTACAGAGTACCAATTAGCCGAAATCAACCTCCAGACCATATCTATTAGCACCTTTGAAAACCCAAATTTCCTAAGCACTTTTTGTTAAGAATATCCAAGACACTCTATCGTATGCCTTGGCCATATCCAACTTTACCACTACATTAACCTCTTTACTTCTTAGGTGTATATCCCGTACAATCTCTTGTGCCAACAACACATTCTCTGTTATGCTTCTTCCTTTCAAAAATCCAAACTGATTAGGAGATATAATATTTGGAAGCACTCTAACTATCCTCTCATGTAATATCCTCGATATAACCTTATTAGAAAAATTGCTCAAACTTATAGGCCTCAAATCTTTAAATTCTTGCACGAACTTTGTTTTTGGAATCAAAACAAGGTAGGTGTGTGTAATGAATTTGGGCAGCTCCTACCCACAGAAAAAAGCTTGGACCAATCTTGTGAGATCCTCCCCTATTACATCCCAATAGTGTTAAAAAAACGTACCCGTGAAACCATCTGGGCCACTCACACTATCTCCATTTAAGGTAAAGACTACCTTTTTAACTTCCTCATAACTTGGAAGCTCAATCATCTCATCATTTTGTCCATCTTATATTAGTTTTGGGATAATGTGAAGCATGTCAACCTTGTGATTCCTACCCTCCTCTAAGAATTGTCCTTGAAAGTATTCAATCACTGCCTCACCCATTTGAATATATCAGTGACTTTTTCCCCTCTAATATATACGATCTAGGCGCAACTTCTTTTTTCTTCCCCTTACATACGAATGGAAAAATTTTGTGTTTCTATCCCCTTCCTTAAACCAGCTCATGCCTGCTTTTTGTCTCCAATATTCCTCTTCAATAACCAAAAATTTCCTCAACTTTGCTTCTGCCTTACTCAGCTCACTTCTGTTATCTGGGGTTGGTTGAAGTTCTAGCTGTAACTCCTTGACCTTGATCAAATCTTCCAGTGTGGCTATATTTCGAAAAACATCTCCATAAGTGTCTCTACTCCATTTAGCTAAGGCCTTCTTAGTATTCTTTAACTTATCATGAAATATCAAAAAAGGACTCCCTTGTCTATCTGTTCTCCAATAATGCCTAACCACCTCTACAAAACCTTTATGTTTAGTCCAGAAGTGTAGAAATCTGAAAGGCCTACTAGGTGATTCCTCGGTGGCATTACATATCATATGTAATGGTGCATGATCGAAACCCTGTCTCACCAAATGCTAAATTTCACTAGTAGGGTAAAGATTGAGGAAATGATGATTCACTAGGACCCTATCTAGCCTCTTGAAAATGAATTCCTCTTGTACTCTTCCATTCTACCATGTGAACAAACTCCCTGTAAATTTAATCTCCGACAGCTCACAATTGTTTATACATTGTGCAAATTTGCTGCTTCAGCTTAGGTAAATGCTAAACCTCCCATCTTTTCTTCCTCCCTCAGAATCACATTAAAGTCTCCTCTCACAACCCATGTAATATTTGAACCTTCAACTATGTATTTTAAATCCTTCCATATATCAATCTGATCTTCATTACTGCATTTAGCATATACTACTGAAACTAGTACACTAGTATTGTACGTACCTGGTGAATCTTACAATCAGTTGTTGATCCGTATTTGTTATTGTCTGCCCTTAATATTCATCATCCCAAAATATCCATATTTTTCCAGCCCTATTAACTAAGGCGTTTGTATATCCCAACTTTCTTCTATAGTGTTCTAGCTCACTTGGATCCCTAAATGGTTCCATGATTGCTATGTATTTATAATGATGTCGTCTCTTAAGATCAATCAATCGCTCAAAAGACTTCTGAGTGTTAACTGACCTTATATTCCAGAATATTATTTTATCAATCATTGATCAAGCACTATATTTCGATCCTTCTTGCTCCTTGTTTTTACCTGCAGAGGTACAATTGCTTTCCCTTTCTTGAAATCCCTCTTCAAACTGTTCACATGCCTGGGTGATAAATCCCCAACCCTGCTAATTTGCGGGATATTTTCTTCCATTTCTCATCTTCATGAAGCTCCTGCATTTGATCCTCCGATATCTCCCTTATGGCTGTAGTTAAATGTACAGAAACTATTTGCAAACATGTAGGAGTATGTACTTCTTCCTCCTCATCATCCC
Source organism: Solanum stenotomum (assembly GCF_019186545.1). Taxonomy (NCBI): domain Eukaryota; kingdom Viridiplantae; phylum Streptophyta; class Magnoliopsida; order Solanales; family Solanaceae; genus Solanum; species Solanum stenotomum. The sequence goes on along the minus strand of NC_064286.1, from coordinate 46,067,908 downwards.
GTAGGTGTATGTTAGCACTTTTTCCCTTTTTGTCACCACCTACCTTTTGACTTTCTATATCAGTAATATTTTCCTCAATTTCGTTCCTTTCTCCTGTTGAATTCTTCTCATCCTCTCCCTCAATATCCTTCTCTTCAGGTACCACTTTGTTCGGCTTTGAGAATGTGTCTTCCACCCATTGCTTACTGGACACATCTCTACTCTCACTGTTCCCCAATCTCCCTTGTTCTAACATATCAGTATCCTCATTCTCATTCAATGCATCAACCTTGTTTGTGGTTTTAAATCCCCACCTTATTCCACACTTGATTTATCACCTTTTTGCTTGGCCCCCCCTTTATTAAGTTTCCCCCTGAAATCTCTCTTCTTTATTTTCTCCCTCCCATCTCTTATGCTGACCTTCTCTCCCCTTGGTGTTTTCCATTATTTCAGTATTCTCCTCCTTCTCCTCTTGTCCATGCCTTTGCATCCCACTGATCTCTTTGCTCACATTTTGCCTGGCTAGGTGTAGTTCTGGATGTTCAACATAGCATTGTTATTCATCATGACCCCGTATCATGCATGTTTTACAGTATTTTGGCATATAATCATACTTTATCTTAACCTACTTCTCTACAATCTCGCCATTAGATCTTTTCAACCCAATGTTGATTCGTTTTGGAAATTCCTTGAGCAGATCCACCTCCACCTTAACCTTAGCACAACTAGGTCGAGTCTGATTTTTTGTTGCCATATCCACCTGCAATGGTTTTCCAACTGCTGCATCTAATGAGAATACAGTCACTTTCCCAAAGAAATTTAGGGGCAGTGAAGGAAAGGAAATTCATGCTATAGCCGTTGATGTCTCCTCCTCTGGGTTAAATAATGGATCCCACTTTAGGGTCCTCATCGTATAGGACCAATTTTGATGAGTTAAGTAGAAAACTGGTTTAGAAAGCTAATTAACATAATCTTCCAAGAGTGTAACCCTGATTAACACATATTTGTTGGTTAGTTAACCAATATTGCATTCCCCTTTCAATCCACATTGCTTGGGTATTATTTTGCGAAGTTCTTGCATGTTCGGCCAACCATAGGAGAACTTTCCCACCACTGCATAATGTAGGTTCTCATTGACTATCATCTGCTCTACCTCTTCTTGCTCCCATATGATTCGTGGTTCTCCATGTAAATACGAAATTGGTTTTAAAGGTACAGGTCTCGTTTCCGCTGATGTCGGCTTGAATAAACTGGACAAAGTATGTTGACCTGCCTCCGATTGAGGCTGGCCAGCGATCATCGTGATCATGAAAAAGGCGGTGACGGTGGCTGAAACGAGTGTAAAGGGATATTATCTCATGCACTTTTATTCCATGTTCACTTTATCAATCATCAAAACTACCTTATATGTTCTCCTACTTCCCAACAATTTTACTCCAAAATTTTGATAAATCTTGCACGGACATAAAGGAGGTCTAGATTCAATAAGAGAAAAAATAAATACACAAATTGGGAAACAAAGAGAATCTCAACCAAGAACAAGAAATTAAATGCAACGTAGAGTGGAATGGAACTTAATAACAACAATGTAATGTAAGTTCAGGTTATGAAAAGACTAGAAATCTAAGAAATAAATGTAAGGCGTATGGAAACCATATGTTGAACAACACATCACTTGAGATCTTAAGCATGTGGAATTTTCTGAAAATTTAATTATTTCCTTTATCTATTCTAAGTGTAAAGTTCATCTCAGGAGGCCCCTATGGGATAGACTTTTACACTTCTTTAATATGGATAAAGCTTGGTGCACCATAGGAGAGTTTAATGTCATTATCTCCAACATACATAATATTAATAGTTTTAAATTTAAATATACACATTTGATTTAATTATAAATTTTGTTTAGGAATTTTCAATGTAACACTCTTAAACTTTGAGAGATTAAAGTAAAAAAAAAATTATTGAAACGTCAAAAGTGTTACCAATAACCACTTGGAGAGGTGTTACTCAAAAAAAATAATATAGATATAAGATTTAAATTTCTATCCTCACTTAGAGAGGTACACCTGCTCATCGTCGTATTTTTATATGATACTTTGAATGTGGGTTCACACATCTATATTTAAATATTTTTTAAAAAATATAACACTACTATATATATATATATATATATATGTATAATCTAGAGAGGTGGGCACGAGTTCACGTGAACCCATAGAACCCCCTCTAGATACGCCTATGGCTACCCAAATTTTAAAAGAACCTGTTAGGAGGTTTTTTACACAGGCTTATCACTCTTGAAGTGAGATCTCAAACAGTGTAACTCAGACGATGTTTAATGAATTTAAGGTATATATATGTTTAATTATATATTTTTTTTGTTAAGTTTAATTATTTTATTATACTTTACTTTTTTTTATCATCTACCGCTATTCATTTTTTTCAGACTGTGTGTACTTGAGAACTGAGATACAATATGGTCATTGCAACATAATTTGAAAGGAAGGCATCCATGAGATTCTCTAGCTGGCTAATTAAAGTCTGGGATGCTGATCAATGTCCGTCTTGGATGTTGACTCATATTTTTGATGAATTACGCTAGTATTGGAACACAGATAAATTCATTGCAATGTATGAACAAGTTAAAATGCTAGATGTAGTATTAAGGGTGGCTCGTTGCACACTAGGGGTGTAATGACCCTCCAGGTCATTTTTAAATTAAAAATTCATTTCATCGTTTAGAACGTTCCTGTAGCGACCCCAAGTCATTTATGACTTGCTGGCACTGACTGTTCGGTCGCCTGGTCGTTCGTTTGGGTTTTAGGCCCGTTCTCCTGTTTTGGAGATTTTTATAACTTGAAAAGTTGACTTTGGTCAACCTTCTTGGAAGACGTGCTCAGATGAAAATTCTGACAGCTAGGTTAGCTTCGGAAGATCGATTTTGGTCTAGAACGACCCTTTGTTCACTTCCCGAGACTTTAGATAGCAATTGTGGAATCTGGCTCAAATGATACTGGGTGTGGGACCCACTTTTCGTCGAAGCGAGCTCCAAATGGAAATTCCGCCTTCACCATTGAGTCCGAAATATCATTTCCAATCAGATTCCATATAAGGTTTGTATTTTTCCGACTCCGAACGAGTCCGAAACATCGAAATTTAAGTTTGGAGGGTTGTAAAATTTTGACGCGGCGGTGACGTGGCAGAGCCACGTGACGACACGTGGCAGAGGTGGAAATTTCCAGATTTTTAAGAACGAATTTCGTCCAAATTTTTGTTCAACTTCAAATTGAGATTGCTCCTTCATTTTTAATCCAAATTAAGTGATTCAAAAGGCAAACTTCAAGAGAATTTCGAGGGGAATCTAGCGGTGATCTCGAAAACGCGAGGGGAGGCTTCGTTGAGGTAAGAAATCAATTTTTAGCCACTGCCAGTGTGATTTTCGGATGTTTTGTTGTTGAATTTTTGAAATGTGAGATCTTGATCATCGTAAGTCCGTTTTGAGTCATTCTTGTGGCTAACTTGTAGAGTTTTTCGCAAGGATCGTCGTGGTATAATCTGTTTGGGTTGAAAGGGTCTCGTTTTTCCGGAAATTGATGATGAAAGGGCTGTCCTTTTTAATTATTGTGGCTGATTTGCGGTGTTGTGGGCATCTGTTTGTGCTAAAATTTTGGGATATTAGTTTAGTAAGGTAGTTGGGACGTTTCCACGGATTCGATTTTGAGATTCTAAGTGTGGGCCCCACAATCCCGTTTTAGACCCGATTTTGGGTCCGTCTCCGAAAAATATAATTTTAGTGTCAATATATTCGTAATGACGAGGTGATTAACCTTTTGTTAGTGGGGAAGCATTTGGAGACCGTTCGGAGAGGAAAAGATCCGGTACCGTGAGTTGGAGCACGCGTGATCGGCTTTCAGGTAGGCTATGGTTTTCTCTCGTGAGATTGAGCATGTTTAGGCAATTGTTTATTGATTTGCTTGAGTATGGAGGGGTTCGGGTGTCGAGCATGCTAAATTTCTATAATTCCTGCCTTAGACCTTATTTCGGGAAAGTGTTGGATTATGACAGCATGTCTCTTGATATTATTGAATAGCCATATCTGGTGGTGTATATGATAATATTGATTTGAAGTATGTTTGGCCTTAGTCTAGGCTTAGACTAGTGTTGCCATAGACTTGCGAGATTTCGGATGTCGTTGGGCAGTAGAACTTTTTCCGACGTCGTTTCGGACGGTTAGCTCCTTGTAGACTGATATAGCAGACTTGAGTCTGATAGTCGGTAACTCAGCTTATGACCTTGTATCCATAATGCCCTGCTTTTATATCGGCTACAAATACCCGGTTAAAGTCCGTGGTCTAGCTTACTCATTATTGGATACTTCCTCGGCGATTTGGGGTATATGAGGGTCGGACTAAAAGGATTATTTATGGTAATCGGTTTGGTGATATTTCCCGCGACGGATGGTTGGATATTGATTCTTAGCTACAGTACCCGGTTAGAGTCCGTGGTCCAGCTTACTTTTTCCAGGCTTAGCTACAGTACCCGGTTCGAGTCCGTGGTCCAGCTTACCTGTGATCTGGTTTCAGCTACAGTACCCGGTTAGAGTCCGTGGTCCAGCTCATTTATGTCCAGGCTTAGCTACAGTACCCGGTTCGAGTCCGTGGTCCAGCTTACCTGTGATCTGGTTTCAGCTACAGTACCCGGTTAGAGTCCGTGGTCCAGCTCATTTATGTCCAGGCTTAGCTACAGTACCCGGTTCGAGTCCGTGGTCCAGCTTACCTGTGATCTGGTTTCAGCTACAGTACCCGGTTAGAGTCCGTGGTCCAGCTCATTTATGTCCAGGCTTAGCTACAGTACCCGGTTCGAGTCCGTGGTCCAGCTTACCTGTGATCTGGTTTCAGCTACAGTACCCGGTTAGAGTCCGTGGTCCAGCTCATTTATGTCCAGGCTTAGCTACAGTACCCGGTTCGAGTCCGTGGTCCAGCTTACCTGTGATCTGGTTTCAGCTACAGTACCCGGTTAGAGTCCGTGGTCCAGCTCATTTATGTCCAGGCTTAGCTACAGTACCCGGTTCGAGTCCGTGGTCCAGCTTACCTGTGATCTGATTTTGGCTACAGCACCCGGTTCGAGTCCGTGGTCCAGCCCACCCGTGCCCGACCTTTGGCTACAGCACCCGGTTCGAGTCCGTGGTCCAGCCCATATAGGTTGACTCATTAGCTATAGTACCCGGTTCGAGTCCGTGGTCCAGCTTGCACGTGGTGTATTCCCAATTCCTCACTAAAGCTTCAGTTTAGTCTTGATTACTCTCATCTGCAGGTTGAGGTTTTGGAGGTTGGAGAGATTCCGGTTAAAGTCCGGGACGTAATGAGATCTTGGAATATGATTGGGAATGGTTCAGTTACAAGTCCGGAAATTGGTAATATTGTGATAGACCTTCTAGCTCCATTATTTTACTTCAACTGTCAGTCCATCTGCCGGGCTTATGGGGGTCCGTGCAGGTGGTTTCTTTTATTGTGCACGAGCGTACCCGTCGGGTTTATGGGAGCCCGGCGGAGTTAGTTAGATTGCTTGTCTTTGTTGCCTGTACGCTCGTGTACATACCCCCCATTTACTACTCTTTGCACTTGATGTGACCCTTTATTTGCATTTCAGTTTACTTTTGCTTATCTTGCTCAGTCGGCCGATGATGCCTACTGGGTACCTGTTGTTTTGGTACTCATGCTACGCTCTGCATCTATTTTGTGATGCAGGTCCGAGCACTAGTAGCCAGCGTTGATCGAGCTTGGAGTAGACTTATCTGGAGACGGGGGTGAGCACACGGCGTTCTGTACTATTTCGGTCTCCATCTGTATATATAGACTTGTCTTCTTCCCTTCGAGACAGTCCAGTCTCTGTTGTCCAGTTTTGGGACTTGTACTCATTTTGTAGTAGCTCTGTACTAGTGACTTCCAGGTTCTGGGAGGGATCTTTATTTGTATATAAGTTTTTGGTTTGCGTCCGCCTGTTTATATTGTTATTTGCCTACTCTTGTTTGATTTCTACCCTCAGACCCATTACTTGTTGTTCCGGGTTACGGGTTGGCTTACCTACTGGTGGGTTATAGTAGGTGCCATCATGACTTGATAAATCGGGTCGTGACAAATTGGTATCAGAGCCCCAGGTTCGTCGGTCTCACTTGTACAGAGCTAACGTCTAGTAGAGTCCTGCAGATCGGTACGGAGACGTCCGTTACTTATCTTCGGGAGGCTACAGGATGTCTTTAGGAACGTGCTGCTTTTGTATCACTGTCGTGCATTGTGTGTCTTATCGATTTCTGAAAATTTTACTTGTACCACTCTTTTATAGGGATGGCTCGCACGCGTGGTAGGGCCCCAGCTAGGGGTAGAGGCCGACCTCGAGGTCGTGCCAGAGCTACAGCACCAGCCCAGGACCGAGAGCAAACTCCAGAGCCGGTGATAGAGCCACCAGCAGCTCCAGCACCGCAGCAGCCGATGGGTCCGGGATCAGCCCAGCCACCGCCCGAGCCTGTGGCAGCTCCAGATATACAGGCGATGCTCGTACAGATACTAGCTGCCATTGGGGGTATGCAGCAGGCCCCAGCTCCAGTTGTTCCAGTACCGCAGGGCCAGCCTACACCAGCGGCACCGATTGTCCAGCCTGACGATTTGGAGAGCGTCATGCCACTACGGGAGCAGAAGATGCTCGGTGTGTTCCTTAGACTATCACCGCCGAGGTTTTCTGGGGCAGTGGGGGAGGATGCCCACGAGTTTCTAGTTACTTGCCGCGAGCGGCTACAGACTTTGGGTTTAGTGGAGTCGAGAGGGGCAGACTTCACCGCTTACCAGTTAGACGGTCCCGCCAGGCAGTGGTGGCGTACATACTTAGAGACCAGGCCAGCTGGGTCTCCACCGGTCACATGGACTGAGTTTTCAGAGGCCTTCTTGGCCCGATTTATTCCCAGGAGCATCAGAGATCAGCTCAGAGATCAGTTTGCTCGGTTAGAGCAGGGCTCCATGACAGTATCAGAGTATGAGGCCCGATTCCACGAGCTCTCCAGGCATGCCGCCATGATATTACCTACTGAGGAGGAGAGGGTTCGTTGTTTTGTTCGGGGTTTGAGACTACAGTTGCGGATTGAGACTCAGTCTTTAGTCTCAGCGGGCCGCTCATTTCTAGATGTAGTGGACCATGCCCGCACTATCGAGCAGCTCCGTCGCGAGGCCCAAGGGGGCAGCGGCAAGAGACCTAGACAGGAGGATAGCTATGATAGGCGCCGTTTCAGACCCCGAGGGTCTTATGATAGATCCCAGCAGAGGTTTCAGTCGGGTCAGTCTAGTAGCCCCTTCCAGGCTGCTCTCCAGGCATCAGAGGGTGATCAGCACCGCCATATTGGTTTTAGTGCCGGTCCTAGTCGGGGCCGAGATAGTTCACAGATGGGTTCTTCTGGCCGGGGTAGCCGACCTCCAGCTCTCAGTCGACAGTTCCAGGGGTGTTATGAATGTGGGGGGTTAGATCATTGGGCCCGCGAGTGTCCCCATCGCAGGTTAGCCTTACCCGCTCCACAGGCAGCTAGGCATGCGCCAGCACCTCCAGCTAGAGGCAGAGGCCAGGGACAGGACCGTAGGGGTGGTCACCAGGGTATACGGGGTGGTCCCCGAGGAGGCAGATTAGGGGGCAGAGTCGATGCACAGGGTAGGGGAGTCCAGGCCCACTTTTATGCAGCTCCAGCTAGAGCAGATGCTGAGACCTCGGACGATGTGATCACAGGTACAGTGTTATTATGCCAGCAGCCCGCCTTGGCTTTATTTGATCCAGGCTCTACTTTTTCGTATGTTTCTGTCTACTATGCCTCTCGATTGAGTTTGATGTCTGAGCCTCTGGTAGCGCCGTTGCGTGTGTCGACCCCCGTGGGTGAGTCTTTAGTAGTGGATCAGGTATTTCGATCTTGCTTAGTTACTATCCAGGGGTGTGACACCCGGGCTGACCTTATATTGCTTGACATGGTTGATTTTGATGTGATTCTGGGCATGGATTGGTTATCCCCTTATCGCGCTGTTTTAGATTGCTTTTCTAAGACCGTTACCTTAGCCATTCCCGGTATTCCTCCGGTGGTGTGGCAGGGATCTCGTGGTAGCACACCAGTTGGGGTTATTTCTTTTATTCGTGCTAGGAGGCTAGTGGCTAGCGGATGCTTATCATATTTGGCCTATGTACGTGATGTGAGTAAGGAGGTTCCTCCGGTTGAGTCAGTTCCTGTTGTTCGTGACTTCATAGATGTGTTTCCTACTGATCTACCTGGCCTACCCCCAGAGCGTGATGTTGACTTTCCGATTGAGCTTGAGCCAGGTACTCGCCCTATTTCTATTCCGCCATATCGGATGGCTCCTGCAGAGCTCAAGGAGCTCAGTGTTCAGCTTCAGGATCTCTTGGGTAAGGGATTCATTAGGCCTAGTGTATCGCCTTGGGGTGCCCCAGTCCTCTTCGTGAAGAAGAAGGACGGTACTATGCGATTGTGTATTGACTACAGGCAGCTGAACAAGGTGACAGTGAAGAATCGATATCCTCTGCCTAGGATCGATGACCTATTTGACCAGCTACAGGGAGCTTCAGTGTTCTCTAAGATTGATTTGAGGTCCGGTTACCACCAGTTGAGGATTAGGGCAGCGGACATCCCTAAGACCGCATTTAGGACTCGTTATGGCCATTATGAGTTCTTGGTGATGTCGTTTGGGTTGACTAATGCCCCTGCTGCCTTTATGGACTTGATGACGCGTGTGTTCAGGCCTTATCTTGATTCCTTCGTCATAGTCTTCATTGATGACATACTAGTATACTCGCGGAGCCGGAGTGAGCATGAGCAGCATTTGAGGATAGTGCTCCAGACTTTGAGAGATCAGCGGCTTTATGCCAAGTTCTCAAAGTGCGAGTTTTGGCTTGAGTCTGTAGCCTTCTTGGGGCACGTGGTGTCCAAGGAGGGTATTAGGGTTGATCCGGCGAAGATTGAGGCTATTCGTGATTGGCACAGGCCCACTTCAGTTACTGAGATTCGGAGCTTCGTCGGACTAGCAGGCTATTACAGACGCTTTGTTGAGGGCTTTTCTACTATTGCAGCCCCGTTGACTCGATTGACTCGTGTTGATGTTCCTTTTGTTTGGTCAGAGGAGTGTGAGGCGAGCTTTTTGAGGCTCAAGGAGTTATTGACCACCGCTCCTATATTGACTCTTCCAGTTGAGGGCGAGGGCTTCACGGTATATTGTGACGCATCCGGCGTTGGTTTGGGTTGTGTATTGATGCAGCAGGGCCGGGTTATTGCTTATGCGTCGAGGCAGCTTAAGATTCATGAGCGCAACTACCCCACCCATGACTTAGAGTTGGCGGCGGTAGTTTTCGCACTTAAGATTTGGAGGCACTACTTGTATGGAGTTCGATGTGAGATCTATACCGATCACAGGAGTCTTCAGTACATCATGAGTCAGAGGGACCTTAATTCGAGGCAGCGTCGTTGGATTGAGCTCCTAAAGGACTACGACCTCTCTATTCTCTATCATCCGGGCAAGGCGAATGTGGTAGCGGACGCCTTGAGCCGGAAGGCAGTGAGTATGGGTAGTCTAGCCTTCTTATCTGTTGAGGAGAGACCCTTAGCTTTGGACATTCAGTCCTTAGCTAATAGCATGGTTCGGTTGGATATCTCAGATTCTAGATGCGTCTTGGCCTTTATGGGAGTTCAGTCTTCTTTGCTTGATAGGATCCGTGGTTGCCAGTTTGAGGATGATACTTTGGTGGCCCTTAGAGATCGAGTGTTAGCGGGTGATGGTGGTCAGGCTACCTTAGATCCTGATGGAGTGTTGAAATTTGCCGGCCGCATCTGTGTTCCGAGAGTTGGAGATTTGATACAGTTGATACTTTCTGAGGCCCATGAGTCTAGATACTCTATCCATCCAGGCACAGCGAAGATGTATCGCGATTTGAGGCAGCATTACTGGTGGAGTGGCATGAGGAGAGATATTGCTGACTTTGTTTCCCGTTGCTTGTGTTGCCAGCAGGTAAAGGCCGAGCATTTGAGGCCTGGTGGTGTGTTTCAGAGATTACCCATTCCGGAGTGGAAGTGGGAGCGTATCACTATGGACTTCGTTGTGGGGTTGCCTCGGACTTCTAGAGGTGTTGACAGCATTTGGGTCATCGTGGATCGATTGACCAAGTCAGCACACTTCCTTCCTGTTCATACTACCTTCAGTGCTGAGAGGTTAGCTCGTATCTATATTCGGGAGGTAGTTCGTCTTCATGGTGTGCCTGTTGCTATCATTTCAGACCGAGGTTCACAGTTCACTTCCAGCTTTTGGAGGGCTTTTCAGGAAGAGTTGGGAACCCGTGTCCACCTTAGCACAGCATTTCACCCACAGACGGATGGTCAGTCAGAGCGTACTATTCAGGTCCTTGAGGATATGTTGCGGGCTTGTGTTATGGATTTTGGAGGTCAGTGGGACCAGTTCTTGCCTTTGGCGGAGTTTGCGTACAATAACAGCTACCACTCTAGTATTCAGATGGCCCCGTTTGAGGCCTTATATGGTAGGCGTTGTCGCTCTCCAGTGGGTTGGTTTGAGTCTACAGAGCCTAGGCCGCGTGGTACAGATTTGCTTCAGGAGGCCCTGGATCAGGTGAGGGTGATTCAGGATAGGCTCAGGACGGCTCAGAGTAGGCACCAGAGTTATGCGGATCAGAGGCGTCGACCTTTGAGATTCTCTGTTGGTGATCGGGTATTCCTCCGTGTGTCGCCCATGAAGGGCGTGATGAGGTTTGGGAGGCGGGGCAAGCTTAGCCCCAGGTACATTGGGCCATTTGAGATACTCCGGACAGTTGGAGAGGTTGCTTATGAGTTGGCCCTACCTCCAGTATTTTCAGCCATCCACCCAGTGTTTCATGTTTCGATGTTGCGGCGGTATGTTCCTGATGAGTCCCATGTGCTCCAGTATGATGCAGTCGAGTTGGATGATCGTTTGACATTCGTAGAGGAGCCAGTTGCCATTCTATCCAGAGATGTGAGGAGATTGCGCTCGAGAGCCATTCCTGTTGTTAAGGTCCGTTGGAGACATCGTCCAGTTGAGGAGGCTACCTGGGAGATCGAGCATGAGATGCGGGCACAGTTCCCCGACTTATTTGAGCATTCAGGTACTTCTTGACTCTTACTTTCGCGGACGAAAGTTCTTTTAGTAGTGGATATTGTAATGACCCTCCAGGTCATTTTTAAATTAAAGAATTCATTTCATCGTTTAGAGCGTTCCTGTAGCGACCCCAAGTCATTTATGACTTGCTGGCACTGACTGTTCGGTCGCCTGGTCGTTCGTTTGGGTTTTAGGCCCGTTCTCCTGTTTTGGAGATTTTTATAACTTGAAAAGTTGACTTTGGTCAACCTTCTTGGAAGACGTGCTCAGATGAAAATTCTGACAGCTAGGTTAGCTTCGGAAGATCGATTTTGGTCTAGAACGACCCTTTGTTCACTTCCCGAGACTTTAGATAGCAATTGTGGAATCTGGCTCAAATGATACTGGGTGTGGGACCCACTTTTCGTCGAAGCGAGCTCCAAATGGAAATTCCGCCTTCACCATTGAGTCCGAAATATCATTTCCAATCAGATTCCATATAAGGTTTGTATTTTTCCGACTCCGAACGAGTCCGAAACATCGAAATTTAAGTTTGGAGGGTTGTAAAATTTTGACGCGGCGGTGACGTGGCAGAGCCACGTGACGACACGTGGCAGAGGTGGAAATTTCCAGATTTTTAAGAACGAATTTCGTCCAAATTTTTGTTCAACTTCAAATTGAGATTGCTCCTTCATTTTTAATCCAAATTAAGTGATTCAAAAGGCAAACTTCAAGAGAATTTCGAGGGGAATCTAGCGGTGATCTCGAAAACGCGAGGGGAGGCTTCGTTGAGGTAAGAAATCAATTTTTAGCCACTGCCAGTGTGATTTTCGGATGTTTTGTTGTTGAATTTTTGAAATGTGAGATCTTGATCATCGTAAGTCCGTTTTGAGTCATTCTTGTGGCTAACTTGTAGAGTTTTTCGCAAGGATCGTCGTGGTATAATCTGTTTGGGTTGAAAGGGTCTCGTTTTTCCGGAAATTGATGATGAAAGGGCTGTCCTTTTTAATTATTGTGGCTGATTTGCGGTGTTGTGGGCATCTGTTTGTGCTAAAATTTTGGGATATTAGTTTAGTAAGGTAGTTGGGACGTTTCCACGGATTCGATTTTGAGATTCTAAGTGTGGGCCCCACAATCCCGTTTTAGACCCGATTTTGGGTCCGTCTCCGAAAAATATAATTTTAGTGTCAATATATTCGTAATGACGAGGTGATTAACCTTTTGTTAGTGGGGAAGCATTTGGAGACCGTTCGGAGAGGAAAAGATCCGGTACCGTGAGTTGGAGCACGCGTGATCGGCTTTCAGGTAGGCTATGGTTTTCTCTCGTGAGATTGAGCATGTTTAGGCAATTGTTTATTGATTTGCTTGAGTATGGAGGGGTTCGGGTGTCGAGCATGCTAAATTTCTATAATTCCTGCCTTAGACCTTATTTCGGGAAAGTGTTGGATTATGACAGCATGTCTCTTGATATTATTGAATAGCCATATCTGGTGGTGTATATGATAATATTGATTTGAAGTATGTTTGGCCTTAGTCTAGGCTTAGACTAGTGTTGCCATAGACTTGCGAGATTTCGGATGTCGTTGGGCAGTAGAACTTTTTCCGACGTCGTTTCGGACGGTTAGCTCCTTGTAGACTGATATAGCAGACTTGAGTCTGATAGTCGGTAACTCAGCTTATGACCTTGTATCCATAATGCCCTGCTTTTATATCGGCTACAAATACCCGGTTAAAGTCCGTGGTCTAGCTTACTCATTATTGGATACTTCCTCGGCGATTTGGGGTATATGAGGGTCGGACTAAAAGGATTATTTATGGTAATCGGTTTGGTGATATTTCCCGCGACGGATGGTTGGATATTGATTCTTAGCTACAGTACCCGGTTAGAGTCCGTGGTCCAGCTTACTTTTTCCAGGCTTAGCTACAGTACCCGGTTCGAGTCCGTGGTCCAGCTTACCTGTGATCTGGTTTCAGCTACAGTACCCGGTTAGAGTCCGTGGTCCAGCTCATTTATGTCCAGGCTTAGCTACAGTACCCGGTTCGAGTCCGTGGTCCAGCTTACCTGTGATCTGGTTTCAGCTACAGTACCCGGTTAGAGTCCGTGGTCCAGCTCATTTATGTCCAGGCTTAGCTACAGTACCCGGTTCGAGTCCGTGGTCCAGCTTACCTGTGATCTGGTTTCAGCTACAGTACCCGGTTAGAGTCCGTGGTCCAGCTCATTTATGTCCAGGCTTAGCTACAGTACCCGGTTCGAGTCCGTGGTCCAGCTTACCTGTGATCTGGTTTCAGCTACAGTACCCGGTTAGAGTCCGTGGTCCAGCTCATTTATGTCCAGGCTTAGCTACAGTACCCGGTTCGAGTCCGTGGTCCAGCTTACCTGTGATCTGGTTTCAGCTACAGTACCCGGTTAGAGTCCGTGGTCCAGCTCATTTATGTCCAGGCTTAGCTACAGTACCCGGTTCGAGTCCGTGGTCCAGCTTACCTGTGATCTGATTTTGGCTACAGCACCCGGTTCGAGTCCGTGGTCCAGCCCACCCGTGCCCGACCTTTGGCTACAGCACCCGGTTCGAGTCCGTGGTCCAGCCCATATAGGTTGACTCATTAGCTATAGTACCCGGTTCGAGTCCGTGGTCCAGCTTGCACGTGGTGTATTCCCAATTCCTCACTAAAGCTTCAGTTTAGTCTTGATTACTCTCATCTGCAGGTTGAGGTTTTGGAGGTTGGAGAGATTCCGGTTAAAGTCCGGGACGTAATGAGATCTTGGAATATGATTGGGAATGGTTCAGTTACAAGTCCGGAAATTGGTAATATTGTGATAGACCTTCTAGCTCCATTATTTTACTTCAACTGTCAGTCCATCTGCCGGGCTTATGGGGGTCCGTGCAGGTGGTTTCTTTTATTGTGCACGAGCGTACCCGTCGGGTTTATGGGAGCCCGGCGGAGTTAGTTAGATTGCTTGTCTTTGTTGCCTGTACGCTCGTGTACATACCCCCCATTTACTACTCTTTGCACTTGATGTGACCCTTTATTCGCATTTCAGTTTACTTTTGCTTATCTTGCTCAGTCGGCCGATGATGCCTACTGGGTACCTGTTGTTTTGGTACTCATGCTACGCTCTGCATCTATTTTGTGATGCAGGTCCGAGCACTAGTAGCCAGCGTTGATCGAGCTTGGAGTAGACTTATCCGGAGACGGGGGTGAGCACACGGCGTTTTGTACTATTTCAGTCTCCATCTGTATATATAGACTTGTCTTTTTCCTTTCGAGACAGTCCAGTCTCTGTTGTCCAGTTTTGGGACTTGTACTCATTTAGTAGTAGCTCTGTACTAGTGACTTCCAGGTTCTGGGAGGGATCTTTATTTGTAGATATGTTTTTGGTTTGCGTCCGCCTGTTTATATCATTATTTGCCTACTCTTGTTTAATTTCTACCCTCAGACCCATTACTTGTTGTTCCGGGTTACGGGTTGGCTTACCTACTGGCGGGTTATAGTAGGTTCCATCATGACTTGATAAATCGGGTCGTGACAAGGGGTGCAAAGAGCGTTGGAATGATTACAAGAGATGATAAGTACTAATTCAAACTTTTAAATAAATAAACAGTTGATTAAATATAATTAGGTGATTAATATCATCAATATTTTATTTTTATTTATAGGAAAAACAATTGGGGTGCATTCCCCTTGTATCAAAGGTTTTCAAGAAGACTCATGTGAAGAAGAAAGAAAATGAGTTAGATCCGAATATGTGGGTGGAGGAAAGGGCCTAACGAACTTCTGTAAGTTATTTAATATAAAAAATGAATATGAATAGTGAATATAGTATGTATATATTTTGATGCTACTATTCATTTTTAATGTGCAGGGATAGTATTATCGGTACGTGAATGAGAATCTAGATAGTTCAGTCCAAATGACGTCTGAATTGTCCACTCAAATTTGGATCGAAAAAGTGGTTGGGGGCACACAAGGGTAGAATCTATGGTCAAGGCTCTGGAATGATCTACGACGACTCCAGTCAGACTTAGAAGGTATTGGTTCGTTGCTTCAAGCCGAGTCACTTGACGTTGATCCGATAGATGTTATGTCAGATCAAATAGTTAAACTTACGGCAACACTGGCAAAGTCTGAGCAAAGAAGAGTAGTTGAACAAGAAAGCAGGAGTGCACCGTTCAACAAATCAAAGAACAAGTGCTAATCTCGCTCGTCGACCTACTACAACGTCTCCTGCTGAGGACACAAACTACGAGAGTGTGGAAGATAATGATGATTTCATAGATTGCACCCTTAGCTTCCATCTCTTTACTTTATGAACTTTTTTGAATTTTGAAACAAATTTGAAAGACTTTATAAGTCTATAAATTGTGATTTAGGTACTTTTGAAGGTTAATTCAAGTTTGTTGTTTTATATTTTGTGTAGCATGTTTATTATGTGTTTTGTTTGATTGGGCTGAATTGATTTGAATTGAATTTGCAGGTGGGCAACAGAAACTGGCTGTGAAAAAAATGCAGAAAAAGCGACAGACAGGGTAGTTTTGTACGTCGTTTGCACTTTTTTAAAAAGTAAAAAAATCAGAAAAGCGATGGACAAGGTCCTTTAATCCGTCGCTTTTTCAAAATTTAATTTTGAGAAAAGCGGCAGAGTGCGTTGCTTTTTGAAATTTTTTTAAAAAAAGTGTCTGACAGATTCTCTGTATCAGTCACTTTTTAAGATTTAAAAAAATTACAGATTAAAAATAAATGACAGACTGTGTTATTTTTTAGAAATTAAAAAAACTAAAAATTATTTTTTAAAAAAGCGATGGATATTGTCGTATTCTTCAATAATTTCTTTTAAAAAATAAAAATAAAAAGCGACGCAGTCCGTCAATTTTTAAAACACGTCGAGCCAAAAAGCAGTGGATTTGACTGCGTCGCTTTTCCGTCGATTTTGACCAAAAAAGCGATGCAGTCTGTCACTTTTGTTCGTCGTTTTTCGCCTCTTTTTTAGTAGTGGATGATCCATCCAAGGGCAATTTGTGCATTTTTGATAGTTTGATGCTCTTTCTTATCGTTAAGAAAATTCAAAATATTGTGTTTCACTTCATAGGATTACCGTGCATATATCATGAGTCATAAGAAAAAAAACATCGACCCTAACAAGAAATTCATGCTTCCTTGAAATTGGATCACAGAAAGCAAAGTTAAGCAAACATGTAACTAGACTCATAAAGATTTAGTCTCAAAATATAGTGGATGTCTATGATTGAATTGCAAAAACTTTTAAATAGGTTTCCATGACTGTGAATCGAACAAAACTGAGATTGTAAATTCCAAGTTTTTCTATGATGAAATGACAATATCAGAAGAATACTTGCATAATAGTTGCAACAAAAGTTCTGCTTCAAAATGATAGTACAAAATATATGACCTAACAAGGAAATAATTAAATGTTTTTTAAAACCATTAATGATAAACTAACATAGGTCTTGCTTCTGTATGACTTCTTCCTCTTTAGATTATAAACCAAAGAATCAACATTTCTTATTTGTAAAGGGAAGCTTAACAAAATGTCTACACACGTAAGAGTTGATGGAAACCCTTCAGTTGCTTTGATAAAAAATGAAGTATGATAAATCGAGCTCAAACTAATCAATTTATTCATATATTTTGAAAAAATCAAACCTCACATTTATTCAAGGACATGTGTATCACGATCCAAAGTATACCCTAGGTATGACATGACATATAAGACCACGAGAGCCCCAACACAAGCCATTTGGCATACATAATGCATAAGGAATTACAACAAAAGATAGAGTGAATAGGTAAAAATCGTCTCATGTTATAAAATAAAGTTTCGAATATAAAGGCAGAATCATAACTATGTCTTGACAAGCCATTCTACACCAACATAAGAGTGACTGGGACATAACCCATACACCACATACAAAGTCTCAAAGAAAAACAAGAAAAGTAATAAAAGTTTTCATGACCTTGCCCTCGAATGTATGAGGACTCACCAACCCAATAGTAAAGTAGCAACCCAAGCTAGCCACGAGCGGAAGGAGAAGCGGAGGATCCTATATTATAAAACAATATTGATACAAGTATGTATTAGTACATGGAATATACTAAATATGGAGAAATTCATAAAGGACATAAACATGATCATATGAGGATTTAAACATGTTATGCATGACCAAGCTAAAACTTGAGTAAAAACTTTTAAAGAATTGTAAGTCATAAACTAGGTCAATGAATTCTTAAAACATAATGAAAACTTTCGTAAAACCTTTGAAGGCAACAGAGTTGGTTTTCTGGGATAATTACCACTAACCGACACTAAGACCATGCGAGCTATAACATGGAATATAATGTAACCCTAACATCGAAAAGAGAATTCTACTTGCCAAGGTAGTCTCAGTAACATTGATTCATATTCTATTTGTGGATCCACTATCTAGGTCATTTAAGACAATCCTATGGGGGCACGTAGTTTGACACAAAAAGATTGCTTCTAGAGACTCAATTTCTACTTATGGGAGAGCCTCCATCTCAAAGTCCTCTCGATGCTAAGTAAAATCCTAATGGAACTAGTCATAATCATATTCATATTATCATACTTGAAAAGACACAATTAAACTACCAATCCAATCATTAGTCATCATAAAGTAGCTCCTAATAATCATGATTCATACATGTGTGAGAAAATCTTTCACAACTATGATTTCATAATATGTGAGAAAACCTTTCACAATTTCATTTATACTTATCTCAAAAGCATTCTTAGTTCATAAATATCATTTTCATAAACATGCATAGTTTTCCTAATTCATAATTCATAAGTTCATAAGCTTTCTTCACAAATTCATCATCATAATCAAGTAAGAAACATGGGTATATATGAAATCAATTGGAAATCATGTAGCTTAATTAAATCATGCCTAATAAGATTGAAATTGATCAATTGAATCATAATCAAATAAGACCCATGGAGATTGCATGAAACCCTAATCAAATTAGGTGAAATTGACTTTGGAGATTGAGATTCTTTTGGGACCCAATGGATGAATGAAATGCGCACATTGGTAAATTCTCACATATCTTGATAATCAAAGCCCTAAAATGCAAGCAGATTGAAGAATTGGAGCTTGAAACCCTGGC
This sequence comes from Solanum stenotomum, assembly GCF_019186545.1. Classification (NCBI taxonomy): domain Eukaryota; kingdom Viridiplantae; phylum Streptophyta; class Magnoliopsida; order Solanales; family Solanaceae; genus Solanum; species Solanum stenotomum. The sequence continues at coordinate 46,049,651 of NC_064286.1, read as the reverse complement.
TTTTGTTCCTTGAGCTTGGGAGAGAGTTGGAGAGGATGAACTTGGGAAGGAATTAGGCCTTTGAGAGAATTAGAGGGTTTTGGTAATTTTATGAGTTGAAAGGTAGTTAATTATAGGACTTAGAAATAGTGTCAAAATGACATAGTATGAGTATTAAATGCATAAGAAAAGACCCAAATACCCTTAAGACCTACGGGTTGGACCTACGATCCATAGGAGTTTCTTTGGTCTGTACTAGTCAACCGTAGAGTCACTTATTGGGGCCTAAAATCTATCCAACTTCTACGAGACCTTCCTACGACTCATCAACGTTTCTACGGCTCGTAGAACCCAAGTTCAAGCCCAAAATTTCACTAAGATTGAAACACTCCTATGGAACCCATCTACGACCCAATCCAAACAACCATCCTTCATGTTCACTAGTAGGTCAATTTATTGGGACTTGAAAATTTCAAAACTCAATCATGATCTTACGACTTTCTTTCTATAGTCTATAGATTGGACTCGTGATTCACTACTTTAGTGTCAAAATTGAACTTTTCCCTTTTAATCCAACTTTTTAATTTCCTAGGTGTTACAATGCGCAATTTAAAAAAAAAACTCATTCATTTTAGATGTCACTATTGACATGTCCTACTTCGAAGAAGGTGCTAAACTTGAAACATAGTTATACTCTATCAAAATATATTAAAAATAAGTTATAGTGTGCCAGGTACAATCTCGAGATGCTTATTTTAGAAAATTTATATACTCAAAAAAAAATTAATCCAAATTGGGTGTATGGGTTTTCAATCTCATGAATCTTCAAAATTATTTTATAGTATTTAAGCTCAAAATTGTCCAGAAAAAACACATTATTTCCTCTATAACATCTTATCAAATGCAAAAGTTTGATGAAAAAAAATGTTAAAATGCATGCATCTTCAACGATAAACTAAAGACTCATTTAAACTCAAACAATGCACATGCTCGTCTTGATAAACAAACACTTCTTCATTCCCCTTGTTTTCTATTTCTCTAAACTATTTTTTCATGAGTCGAGGGTTTGTCAAAACAATTTCTCTAATTTCAAAGTACGGTTACTTGTGGGATTATCAAAAACATGTTGTTGATCTATAATTGTATTTGAACTAGCTCAACATAACATCAAAAAAATCAAGCTTTAACTAAGCTATTATTGCCTCAACTTTATAGCCCTAATATGTATATTCAATACAATACAACACAACAAAAATAAAATAATCCTAAAAAATTGTTGTGAATAGAAAGCTTACCAGATTGAGATTCTTCTTTGATAGTTATTTCCTGATAAGTCTTTTCATTTGGTTTTCCTTTGCTGATGTCACTATTGAACTTGATCTTTTCACAACCACTTGTTCCGAATATTTGAACAATGAAGTGGCGATCATCCGGAACATAATGGAAAAGCAAAAATTCACCCACTTTCAAATCATGCTCAGCTGAAAATTTGGCCCAGCCCTGTCGGATAGCAAGTGAACCATTATAGTTGCACATTGTTGCCATCCATCGTCGTCCACATGAGTCCTCCAAATAAATCTCCTGATCAGTTAGGTGTGGAACTAAGCGAGCAAACTTTGGAGGAAAACACTGAAAAGAAATTAATGAAATTAAAATTAAGAATAATCTTAAACCTAGTGGGTATGCTCAAATGTTCACATTAATAAGCAGACAATTAATAACTATACTAATATACATCTAAACAAGTAGTTTAAACTAAGTAGGAAAAACAAGTGTAGACACTTTACCAGAACTTGTAGGAAAGTTTCTACAATCATTACTTTAAAGAAAGAAATAACTTTCTTTCCATTAATCAACAAGCCGTCCTTCTTGCACTCATCATAGTATGCTTCCATCTTCTCCAACAACTTCTAAATCCTAGACATGATATGAAAGTATTAATAAGAAATTTAAGTTAAGAAAAATAATACTAATAAAAANATATATATATATATATATATATATATATATATATATATATATATATATAACACTATCTAGGCAAGGGTCTCCTTTCTTAGATTATTGAAAAATCACATGTTATCAAACATGATCTACATTTATCAATCAAAGCAGAAACAATAAATGTTGTCAATCGAATCGATGTGTTGATGCAACCATGATCCATTCATGTTTCACAACTCAAATTGGTTATTAACAGTAAAAAAAAAATTACATAACCCTATTTTTTCAAGTCACAAAGATTGATACCATCATAAAACAGAAAAAATAACAAGCAAAACACAAAGATTTCCAATATATACACACATGAGGAGGATTGAAAATTAAAAAGAAAACAAAGACGAAGAAAAAATTAGTACCGTCTGAAAGTAAAGGAAAGAGCAGAGTGAGAGCAAGCAAAACTCTTTGTTGAGTCAAAATGAGTTTGCTAATTTGGTTTAAGTAGTAAAGCTTTCCAAAAAAACAAACTTTTTTGTTCTTTTTATTTGTCCATATACAAATGCATAGTGTTTATTATGAGTTTTTTTTTTTTTGGTAAATTATTATGAGTTAATATCAATAGATTATAATAATCTCTACTTGTGATACACGTGCATCAATTCTATCAACAAGTGTGTTGTGTAAAAAATGTGAAATTTGACAACACGAGAAAATGATAGTAAAAAATTAGAGTTTGTATATGAAAATAATATAAATTGAGTCAATATTAATATGATCATGATTTTCTCTATATGTCACACCCCATACACGTGCACAACTTTTATTAATGGTGTTTGAACATAAAATTTATGAATTGTTTTTTAAAAAAAGTATAATAATATTTTTTTTTTTAGTTGAAAAAATGATATATGAAAATTAGAGTTATTTATGCACATTATATATATTGAGTCAATATTAGTAGGATTATGATAATCTCTATTTGACACACCAAATACACGTGTACAATTGTTATTAGTTGCATTTGGACATAATAATTGTGAAATTTGAATTTTTTTTTTATATATTTTCAAGTGGAAAATGATATTCAATTCGAAATTACACCTGTGTTTTAATATAACATAAATTGAGTCAATATTAGTAGAATTATAATATGGCAAAGGGTCAAATATACCACTGTACTATATGAAATAGTTTAAATATATCCTTCGTTATATTTTCGGTTCAAATATACTCCTACCGTTATACTTTAGTATATATATACCTCTAATTTTAACGGAGAGACACATGTCAGCTTAGGAATCAAATAATTCACTCCCAATTTTAAATACCCAATTCTTTTAAAGCCCACCCATTTAAATCATTCCCTCCGTTGACCCGGTTTGAACCAAACCCATTTTCATATATAGTCATCTTCTTTAATTAAAACTTCTATCAAAATCAGTAATGATGTATTAGTCCAAAAGAAGTCCCATCTGTTAAAGTGGATGTAACAAAACATTATCCAGAAGTGCACGAGGAGTCCCTTGAGTACAGTACAAGACTTGAAAAACTTTTCAAAATCAAAACAGTCTTCCTCCATAGAAGGATTGTCATCACAGTGCAGACATGTCTTTGCCAGAAGAGGGACATTTGTTAGAGAGATTGAACTTGCTGCATGGGTGAAATTAAAAAATCTCAACTTGGGGCATTAATTTCTACTACATTTGAAATTTCCAACACTAACTTCTCATGGCAAAGAGATATTAAAGTTCTGGGCAATTCAAAGAGATTGTGACATTACATAGTTCCGGATGATTAATCTTATCAAATCCTTGAAAGTCCAATGGAGGATGTATTAAGAAATTATGAAGAATGTCGATTTTGTGGAGGTTTTAAAAGAGAAGATGACTACGAAAATTGGTTTGGTTCAAACCGAGTCAGTGAAGAAATTGGTTCAAACCGGGTCAGTGAAGGAAATAGGTTAAATGGGTGGTTTATAAAAGAATTGGGTATTTAAAATTGGGGGTGGGTTATTTGATTCCTCAGTTGACATGTGTCCCTTTGTTAAAATTAGGGGTATTTATGTGTCAAAGTATAACGGTAGGGGTATATTTGAATCGAAATTATAACGATGGATATATTTGAACTATTTCCTATAATACAAGGGTATATTTGACCCTTTGCCGATTATAATATTGTCTATGTGGCACATTTAGTGCACTCGCACCACTTTTATTGGTGGTGTTTGAACTAAAAAATTGCAAACTTTGAAAAAAAAATTGTTTTCAAGTTGAAAATGATAGTAAAAAGTTAAGAGTTTTATGTAAACATGATACAAATTGAGTCTATAATAGTAGAATTAGGATAATTTGTATGTGGGCAACCACCCATTATACCTGCACAACTTTTATTAGTTGGGGTTTGGACATAAAATTGTGAAATTATTATAAAAAGAAAAAAATAGTATATGTTTTCAAGTTGAAAATAATAGTCAAAAATTATAATTGTGTATGAACATAATATAAATTTAGTCAATATTAGTAGGATTATCATAATCTATGTGTAGCACGCCTAATATACTCGCACAACGTCTATCAATGGCGTTTGGACATAAAATTATGAAATTCTAAAAAGAAAAAAGAATTGTACTTGTTTTCAAGTTAAATATAACAGTCAAAAATTAGAGTTATGTATGAATGTAATTTAAACTGAGCCAATATTAGTATGATTACGATAATCTCTATGTGGCACAATTAAAAAAATTATAAATTGAGTAAAATTGAGTAAAACGAATGACGTCCTGAATGTTAACGCCGATAAAATGTGTATAGCTTTATTAACATTTTTATACATAGGTATGCTAGATGAGATTAGTGATTGAAGAAAGAAAATATACATCCTATATGGTTCAACAACAATTACATCAACTCTAGGAGTATTAGCATAATAATTGCACAAAAAATGCATCATCAAAATGATAATATAATATATATGCCCCAACAAGGTAACAATTAATTTTTTTCAAAAGCCATTAATGATAAAAGGTAGACCTGATTTTTTCAAAAACCATTAATGATAAAGAAGGTCTTGATTCAATAAGAGAAAAAGGAAATACACAAATTGGGAAATAGATAGAATCTCAGCCAATAAAAAGCAATTAAATGCAACATAGAGTGAAATGGAACTTAATAACAACAATGTAATGTAAGTTCAGGTGATGAAAGGACTAGAACACTAAAAAATCAATGTAACGTAGTTATTGCTTCTTATTTTAACGACCCTTCCCGATTGCTATACTACAACAAATTTGATTATCAAGGACAAATGATTTCGTCACTTATAAATCATATTTCGTCACCAAAGATCTTGTGTGATGAAAAAAAAAATCGTCAATAATCATTCATCACTAAATGTGCGTCACTAAAAGTATACAAAGACGATTTAGTGCATCGTCACTAAAAAAGTTAGATTAACTACAAAAAAAAATTGTCCCCAAATGTGTCGATATTTGTGATGAATTTATTTGTCATAAAAAATGTAAATTTTTGTTGTTAATAGTATGATTTTGTCACCAAAAAGTTATTTTCACCTACAAAATTACACCGTCACTATTTATTGAGTTCAATTAGTGACAACATCAATTGTCTCTAAAGTTATATGTATTTCGTACTTGAACAAATGTAATTTTGTCACTAATGACTGCTTTTTATTTACAAAAAATTATTTCGTCCTAAAATATATAAATTTGGAACAAATTTATCATTATAAAAAGGTTAACAATTTCGTAGTTAAATCTATCATCTTGTCACTAAAAGTGTTGTTTTTACCGACAAGATATACTTGTCACTATAAATTATCATGATTAGTAACAATATATTTTTTTCACTTTAGTCGACTTATGACAAAATAATTTATTTGTGATAAAAATATTTGTCTTGAAAAGTTTGATTTAGTCGTTGCTAAAAATTACCTTTGATGATATAATCTTTTGATGAGCACAAATATTCGATGACATTTAATTATTCGTATTGATATTATTTTTTAAAATTAGAATTACATAAATTGAAAAATAAATAATAAAAATATCTCAAATAATAATAAAATTCATCCATTATCATACAATTAAAACAACAAACATTTGATGACGTTCAAATTTGTGAATGGTAATAATTCACTAGTTTCTCGTTAATTTGATAATTTATGCAAGATTAGTTAATTCATCAATATAACAATTTTACAAGAAAAAGTCTAAGTCGTGATATGTAACATGAAAATTTATTAAATTAGCATCATGACAAATATTAAATTTATTTTTTAAACTTAGCAGATATCATATAATAATGTAAACTCAACATAACAAAATAAAACATTTAAACATAATAACAGAAAGTGTCACTCATGATCATATAATATTTTAGAACTAAAATAATATTGAAATAATCTCATAAAAGATTATTATATAGTTGTCAATAAGAAAATAAAAATGTTACCCCTTATATGCTAATGTAGCCAACTTATCTAATAACTTTACTCTTCATTCAATTTTTCCATTCATGTGCGTACCTGTGTGAAAAGGAAAAAATATAATTTTAATATGTACTCACTGCAATTATGATTTAAATAGGATATATTTTCAAAATTTTAATTGTAAAATTGATATTAGAATGAGAAATAAATAGTAAAGATACTTACTCAAATTAGACGGTAAAATTGTCATTCCTTCTTTCCTAAATATATAGACCTTGAGCTTTGTCTGCAAATTAAAAAAAATCAAGAATCAAGAAAAAGAAACTTACTTAAGATATAGAGCAGTCGAAAAAATTAGATCATACTTTTTAAAAAAGCCCCTAAAAATCTCTAACACAGAACAAACTCATAGGCTAAACACAAGTAACTCGTAGTTTAAATTATCATACTATTTTTTGTTACAAAAAAGAACACTAGAGTGAAGGGAGACAAAGTTCACAAACTAAAATGCATTTAAGAAACCCACTGAAAATTCAAGTGAAATATAGCAGAAAGGAAGAGAGAGTTGCATATTCATATTATTTAAAGAGTATGCATCTAATGATAAAACACTCAAAATTTAATAATAATAAAAAAAAAGATAATGAGAGAAGTATTACGTGGGGAGATAAGGAGTGGATGTGGCTAATAACTAAAAGAGAGATTTGTGGAGAAGGAAAACGAAATGAGAGAATTACGTGTGTTTTTTTCCTACAAATTTGGACATGAATACTCTCTTTTAATTTCTTCATATGGTTTTGTTAAATACTTTTGTCTGATTTTAATTTGACATAAAATTTAACAAAATAATTTAATTTATTTGATTTTGACTTGACATAAAATTTAAGAAAGTAAATAAGATTTTTTAATCGTGTAATCTTAAATTAAAAATACGTGAAATGTGTCAAAATAGTTTTTAATCTTCTAATTTTAAATATGTCATGTGAAAAATTAGAATTAAAGAGTTACCAAAATAAGGAAAGAGAATTTATTTTTAAAAATAAACTAAAAAAAAAAAGAATATGGAAGATAAATTAAAACAAAGGAAATTATAAATATAAAAGAAAAAGTTGGGTAGAAAACTAAGTATTTATCATAATATAAAGATACTTAGTAGACATGCAGGGAAATGTGTTGGTTTCATTTTATTTTCACACTTTAAATTTATTATACTACCCATAATTTATGGCTACAAACAATAAAATTTGAGTAGAAAAAATAATAATCAAGATAGAAAAATATTATGAGTGTTACAATTTATAAAAATCTTCTAGTTCTTCATTTTCAAAATAATTTCAAGAATTTTTAGTTTGATCTTGAATTTATGTTGGATTTGATATATTTTGACTTGAATTTGATTTGTCATAAATACTTTGATGACTGCCTTAAACAAGTTTCCCCACAAACAAGTGAATTTGATCTGGAACGTTTTGATATTTAATTTATCCTTGCCCTTTATTTTCAAGTATTTGTAATGTGTACACAAATGTTTGAATGCTTGCAACTTACGGAAAATTTGTAATTTTTGACCCACGAGGTTTTTTTTGAAATTCTAATGACTTTTCTTATAAATTATGACCTCCTATTTATAATTATAAGATGAAAAATTGTGATAAGAACAAATTGTTTTTGATTTGTCAGGTTCAAATGACATAGTGATATTTAATTGTCGGAACATATCAAATTTAATGCTATGTCATTTTGATATGTGACATGATCTTATTTTCTCATTTATTTAATTTGGCGTACCACATCAGCTGACATGTAACACCAAATTAAATCTCTAGAATAAGATGAAATTTTGCGTTTGACAAACTGATATAATCTATAATTTGCAGCCCAATTAAATGAGCTAACGCACAACATTATGATGCACATGATACATTAGATATCAAGTAAAAAATTTTAATAGTGTGCTTGCAGTATTATGATATATATATATTTTAAATTTTTTTAGTATTAGATATTTATAAATATACCAAAATGTATAGTTACATAAAAATTTATAGTATATATTATTCAACCTAATGTTAGTACAAAATTAAATGTGAAGTTGTTGAAATTTTGCCTACAAATATTTTGATATTGAAACAGATTCCAAAATTATAGATTAACAAAAAAAAGTTGCTTGCAATTTCTTTTTAACATATATTTCTACATAGGTAAGATTGTAAGGTGTTAATATGAAATAATTTTTTATGTTTTTTTTTCAAAAGTATAAGTCATAATTCTCTATTATATGACAATAAATAAATCGAAGTTGAACCAACTATGATTGCCAATATTTCATGCATATTGCAAAATATCAAAATAAAATTTAAAACTATCGAATCATATTGAATTAATTTGATATGTTGTACAATAGTATTTTTTAAAATCAAAAATTAAATTTACATTAATCGAAGTTTGAATTGAGCAAATTATTATTTTAAAATGTCTTACAGGAAAAAAAAAAATTAGAACTCATGTCTGATGGATATCATACCTAAGTTCTAATTTTTGCTGATAGGCAAAATTTCATGTCAATTGAGAAGGTTTAGTGTCTTAAAATATCTTGAACATTTGTCTTATGGGCAAAAGATAGAATTTTTCTAAAGTAAACGTTTTTTTTTAAAAAAATAATATGAAACGGGGTTGAAAAATCAAGATCACCCATTACGAAGGTCATTTTAGATAATTTTTTTACAAGGGACAAATTATCAAAACCAGTCCATCTTAGGGTCATTACTAAACTTGAGCGTGGAAAAGGGCTAAGATAAAAAGTTGATCTTTAAGAATGAAAATGACCCAAATTAAATTTAAAAATTAACTAATCATCTTTAAGTTATAGCCATGATTATTTCAAACATAACAGATTCGCGTTGCCTTGTGACCAATTATTGATTAAATAATCAAATTTAATCAATTATTTATAATTAAAGATATTTATGAAAGAAATGCATTATGTAGTAAAATTGAGATAATCATTTAATTAATTTAATAATGAAAGCCTCTTGATTTAGCAAAATAAAGTAATTATTAGTAGTAATAATGGAGTCCTGATCATAATTAAAGCACAGTTGGCTTTGACAAAATAAAAACATACTCATTTAAAATGCTTGTTTTTTTAATAAATAAAGTAGTTTTTAAATTAATAAAATGAAATAATTAATACTTAAAATTATATGTAAAAATATAATAATATATTAGGATATTTTGCTAAATGAAATAACAAAATAGCGCCAACAATAATTTTAAAAATAGTTTTGACATTTATAAATAGTTGTTTCACTCTTGTTTAAAATTCAAGAAACTTAATTAATTAAGTTAAAAGAAAAAGAATTGATTAATTAATTGAAAATATCTTTGGTAAAAATAGGGTATCCACACCCATAACCACCACAACTAGCCATCATCACCACTAACTGCCATTAATTTAAAATATATATATATATATATATATATATATATATATAAAGTGTT
>NC_064286.1:46036316-46039753 GCF_019186545.1 Solanum stenotomum | reverse complement strand
ATATAGTATTAGCTTACTTTAACATTTTATTAAATTTATTATTATTATTTTAAATAAAGATAAATTTTACATATTATATATTTATAATAATAAAAATTATTTAGTATTCCAATTTAAAACAACATCTCAATTTTGAGATGCATATTTAGATTTATACATCTAGATCTAAATACATATCTTAATATTTAGATATGCATCTAAATTCAAACATCATAATTTTATTAAAATTAAATAGTTGGGGTTCTTGAGACCTCCACAATTAAACTTATTTTTAGTCATTATAGAAAATAATTAATTAAATATCCATAAATATTTAATTTTTTTTGCAAAATAGACTTACCGTTGACGTTACCTTTTGTATAATTGCTCTATGTGATATCACAATACCCACTCACATTAAATTTTATGTTAGTATCGGCACTTGAATTTTCTTAAGGAATAGTTCGACGTTATCATTTTGTTATTCTATAGTTTTCTTTTGTTGTTACCTATAGAGAATGCTTTAAAGAAATATTCATCAGTTGCTACTTGCAATTGTAAATAATAAGCCTAATCAAATATTATTTTATATTTAGCTAAAAAAAATTAGAAAATAATTAAATTATTCTGCTGCAAATTTTAATTTTTTGCTATTTAAAATATTGCATATTATGTGACAAAACTATGTTGTCACTAAGTCACAAGTTGATTAGAGACAAGAAAATGTTTGTCGCTAATTGATTATATTATTAGTGACAAAAATTTAGATAGCAATTACATATAAATTTAGTGTCTAAAGCTTACAACATTTGACTACAAATTCTAATTTGTCGCTATTGCAGTAACTTATTTTAGTGACAAAATTTATTCGTGTCCAAAATTATAACTCATCCAAGACAAATAATAATTTGTCACAAATTGGATGCATTATTAGTGACAAAATAAGTTGTCGTTGATAACTTAAAATGTGTCACTAATAGTACATAATAAATGGCGCCATTTTTTTTTGGTGGGAAACTTAAATGGACAAAACTTTGCTACGAAATTGTATGTTTTGTCACTAAAAGTATTTTTCTCATACATTTAACTACGAAATATAAATTTTGTCACAAAAAGTGAATAATTAGTGACGAATTTAGTATCGTAAATAATAATTTCGTAGCTAAATATATATCACATTTGTTGTAGTGTTATAAGTAGGCCAATAGTGAACGTTTTGGGCCAGAAAGTTTTTTGGGTAGTGATTTATTTTTTTAGGCTAGGCCAGCCTTAGAAGGAATCTGGGCTAGACGCAGTCTAAGGCCATCTAAAAATGTAGGTGGTATAATATCTAGGCTTAGCTGATGTATTCTTGTAGGCAAGACATTAAGAAATTCATAGGGCTCTACGAAATTGAATTCGGTTAAGTAAAACTCCCGATATTGATCTTGGCATGAAAGAGATAGATCGAGACATCAAGGGAAGATGTTGTGTTGTGAAAAAGGCACTTTTCACAAATTTCTAATGTTGTAGTGTTTGCGCCTATTCCTTTATCGCGGAAGGCGTTAAAGCGGCGAAAACGTGATTTCATGCATAAAAATCCACAAGACCTCTTAATTTCTACACGATTTAGGGCAAATTCTACCCAATTTTCATGAAATTCGTCGGTTAATGTAAGTTTGTTACTCCCCAATCTTGTAATTTGATCCTTGAGCCTTAGAATCAAGATATTATTCTTGGGGGAGGGTTTTGACATAATTTCATGATGGAAAAAGCTCTAAGTTGGGGAGGATGATCATGAATTAGTTGGGGTTAGGATTTGGTTATAATCTGAGGTAATTAATAGGCCATTTTGATTGACTATTACATTTATTTATTATTTTAGACTAAGAAAACGTCAAGACACTTCGAAAGGGGAAATCTTGGATTCTTTAGAGTTTCCAAGAGGCTTGATTCGAAATAGATAATGGTTGTATTTTTCCGATTTTTGTATGTATGGATGTTTACTTCTTTGAAGTATCATTTGTGGAATGCATGTTAGAGGAATACATAGGGAGACATATGTGACATGTTGATAATCTCATGCAATGGACCTGTCTAAGAGATTAGGTATGAATTTCATGAGAGGACCACACATATGTGTTTATGGTTTCATGAGAAGACCAGACATTTGCATTTGTGATCATGTGGGACATGCATCAATATCTAGGTATTTGTTGTTTCATGATATGTGACTAAGAGTCTATATGAATTTATAATTGTTGATATATATATATATATATATTGTTTTTTGTTATTGTTTTGTAGTAAATTGCTTACATTCATATCTTTGATTGGTCATGTGATCCTATCAGTACATTGTGGGTTGTGTACTAATACTGCACCAGTTCTTTTCTTGTTGAGTAGATGACATCTTCCCGCATATGATCTGAGACCTCAATTAAGGTACTCTTAACTTCGAATCCATTGGTGAGCTACTCTTTCATGCTGCCATGAGTTCTTCTACATTCTCTTGTCCATCTTTTCGGGACACAAACATGAAACTATTAGATTATGTTTTCTAAGCTTTTGAGGTTGCATCCCCTTTATTTTAGACATTAGACTTTTGGTACTAGGACTTTTAGTTCTTAGGAGTGTTTATTTTCACTTAAATGTTTGGCTATGGATGATTGAGTTTATGGAGACTCAATCCTTAGTTGTTTAGAAATTGTTGTACTACTTTATATGATGAACTTGTTTAAATGAATGGAGTGTTGGGTTTAGTTTGGGTTAGCTGTTGGTTCTCCCACCTGGTAAACTAGTGTGGGTGTCACTCACGACGATTTTAATCATGACAAAGTTATATCAGAGCTCTCTAAATTCGTCGATCTCGTCGTACCAAAACGAGTGTAGTAGTGGTGAGTCACCAAATCTATGCATCTTCCCCTTCTTCAACAGAGAAAGTGATTTCTCTAATTCTCTTCATTAAACACACATAAGAAAAAACATTTAGATCGCGGGGTATTAACTTCGTTTCCTAGAGAATCAAAGTTCAACATGGGACAATTATTTTAGTGGAGAGTTACGTCAACAATTTCCGTTGCATCGAAAAGGTACACAATTCGTTGTTCTCGCTCCGCCTCTCTTTCTTAGAGTACCAAGTGTAGACAATAAAATTCGCGTCGAGAAAACAATAATCAAGAAAGGAAAAATTATAGCAACAATCGTATTTATTATTTCAAAGTGCGAGTGTTACAATCTCTATTTGTTCCTCTGAATTCGCCTTTTCAAATATAATTCAAGGGCTCTTGAGCTTGATCTAGAACTTGAGATTTATCTTGATCTTAATCTTTATCTTGAACTTGAACTTGGACTTGATCTTGATCGTTGAACTTGATCTTGACTTGAACTTTATCTTGATCTTGACTTTCTAATTGAATTCAAGGGCTTCGAGCTTGATCTTGAATCCGACGGTCTTGATCTTGATCGTTCTTGATCTT
>NC_064286.1:45995732-46027446 GCF_019186545.1 Solanum stenotomum | reverse complement strand
TCTTGATCTTTATCGTTCTTGATCTTGATCGTTCTTGAGACTTGAATGTTCTTGAATCTTGAATCTTGAATGGTTGAATTCTTGAACTCTTGAACTTGTAGAGAAATCTGCAGCTTTTGATCCACGAGCTTTCTCTAGTTTCTTGTTTAAAATTCTTGGTCTTTTTATTATGAATTATGAGGACCCCTATTTATAGTTTTAAAATAGAGGAGTTGTGTTTAGAAGAGGACTCCCCCCGGCCAATCAGATTTAAGTGACATGGCATATGGGCTTTATGGAGCGGGCTTTAATTAAATTCATATTTATTGAATTTAAATAATTAACTCAATTATATTAATCCATAATATTTATTTGGACTAATATATTAATGAATTTAATATAATTCCAATCATTTTATAAATTTATATTTAATAAATTTTAAATGATTACACCAAGTTATTAAAAAGTAACCATAGGAAATTTTCTATAAACGGTTCGACTGCATTGATAATGTACGAAATATTTACACATGCAACTTCAATCCTTTAATTTATATAGCCCAGGGCCACACTTTTGTATAGTCTAGACCCCTATTAGTCCATTCCATTCAAACCATGTACAATTTGTGATCAATGACATGTTTTTTTATGGCAATGGTCGACCAAAATATTGTGAATCCAAACTCGATCCATCGTTCATTTTGTCCTGTAGCTTCTTGTTTTTCAGATAATCACAAGAGCAGAGAAGACTTCTAGTTTTCCTGATTTGCATCTTCTTGATCTCTAGATGATTCACCGATCGAGACGAACCTATTTTTAATCTTTGGATGTCTCACATTCCATTAAAAATAGACTCAAAAAATCCCTAAGAACTTCTTCTTCCTCCTCTTCTTTTCAATGTATGCTAGAAGTTCCGCTTGATGTGCCAGAGCTAGCTCAAGCGACTGCAAGTAAAACAATAAAATGCAGATTATATTATACCGTAAACCTGAAATCTCTAATATATATTGTCTAGCTTTGAAAGGATACTAACAAATACCTTATGTGTAGCTGAAAGATCTTGCTCCAAAGTATCGATGCGTTTCATGGCGTTGTTAAGTAATTCCTCTTTCTCAGGAGGTAAGGAAGCAGGTTTGTTGGTAAGAGTAATGACTTTCTCCTCGAGTTCTTCCATGCGTTTAATCATGCTGAAGTATTCACTTGAAGATATGGTAGGTTCACTTAATTGATAGCCATGAGCCTGCAGGGTGGCATCAGCTAGCTTCCTTGGCATGTTTCGAGTCATCTTGACTAATGTCACAATGCCCATAACAAGGGTCATAACTCCGGTAAATAGATGGTTGCTAAATCCTTCGGGTGACTTAGAAGCATCGTGGATTGGGAAGAAATCTCTACCTGCAATGAAAGATGGATAGAAGTTAATAAAACAAGAAACCAGTAGGATGAAAGCATTAGATACGCGCAATTGGTTATTTTGAGTCAGCAGAACACACTACAACAAAAGAGACATTTAGTGGCAATGGATTTTCCTTTTAGAGGCAACTGAGTTAATGTCATTGCATCCAGAGTCGCTACAGCCTTTACTGACATTCATCTGGTTATGAATATCCATATTTATTATTGCCGCTAAATAATTGCCACAAAATCCTTTATTTGTTGTAGTGACATCTGCTGCATAATTGGAGAAGAACTGGTACCGTTAGCTGTACTCCAAGTTACATCAACTGCCTTGTCCACTATAGGCATATAGTCTTCAGGATCATATGCTCTATGGTAGTTTTTGTTCATGTCAACCTACAAGTAAATAAATAATAAAAGAACGACAAGTACAAATATGGTTAACGGGTAAGCCATAGTACAATCCGTTTCAAGGTATGAAGATTAAGTATCAGAATTTAGCAAATAAAGTTCGAATTACTTTATTTTGGTCATAATTTGTAACCATGAGAATGATGAGATATAGGGGAAAAACATATATTTGTTCTTATTTTTCTCAAACATCTTCTTTTAAGCAGATGTTATTGAACCTTAACCTCATTCATGGAATATATGAAGTTAAGAAAATTGGACATATGCTTATATGTGATGGATGACGAAGTAACTTACTTCCTCGTGGAGAGGGGAGAGTTGAGTATGAGCCACATAAACATTTGCATCCTCTGAGATTGTTTTCTCATCAATTGTTGAGATGAAATTTCTATTTGAACATTTATGTTCACCGTTATGAACCATCTGGTATAAAATTAATCACACATTTTAGGCATGTAAAACCGGAAGTGTACATTCAGAATATATGCCTTAATGTTAAATTTCTGAGATTGAAATCTACCTTCATTATTTCAGGATCATTCCACGGGCCTTTGTCAGATAGCATGCATCCTCCCTTGTCCGCGCAAGTGCATGTACCACCTAAGAATTCTGGTATCTCGCTGGTATAAGGCGATGAATATAAACTGCATTAGGCTCTATGCAAGAAAGCTACTTTGTTATGCACAATTCATTCTAAATAAATATAACTACTCAAGAATGGTTCTTGTATCAGATGCCTAATTTGTCAATAAGCATGCGCGTCCTAGAAGCATATAACTTTGAGTTATGCTAGAAGCTAAAGAAACTAGAGAAAATATTTAACTCTACGTATATTTACCTGGCATCGATTACTTCAAGCAACTTGCTCTGGTATTTGTTACCAAGAACCTAAAAGAAAGAGCCATGAATTGGTTATTCTTATGAGAGTGAGACAGAATCAATGCATATAGAAGGAAAGACGTTATGTGCGTGTACATGAATCTTTGCCGTAGTCTTGGGGTCTAGGAATGACTTGACAGAGTTCCATAAGAGCCTGAATCCAGAACCAGCATTGATGATATACATGCGGCACAAGCTCTAAACGATGATAAAAGAAAATAATCAAGTAAGCAAAGAAACTCAACAACTCATCAAGATAAGAACATCAAACAAGACAAGAGAGATATAGCACAATGTCTTAAGCTAGTCGCAAAAAGAATCAAGTACCTCGGGATAATTGTTACCATCAATAGATTGGAGGCATTGAATGAGCTCCCTTGCTGATTTGTTGAAGTTCTTCAGTCCCTGCACCATAAATCATATAGTTTAAATTACTGATTAATATAAGCTCGCAATAGAATAAACATAAATTCCTTCCTTTAGTTTTTCCATGGTTACATTCTAAGGTTCTCATTCAATTTAATCATTTTTGAAATGAGAACATACCACTCCTTGGACATCTAGAATAGTTGTGCTTGTATCAATGTGCCTTTTTGATGCAATGGAGCAGGCAGGCATCTTGTCATTGAGGGTCCTCTCGAACTCCTGCACGTGGTACTTGAGATAGCGATCCATTGTTGTAACTTGTAAAAGCTTGACAGAATCTACTTGACCAATTCTTTCAATATAAACCGGTCTTCCCTCCTTGTCAACTCCGTGATGCCCTTGTGGATAATACTTAAGGACTTCTTCCTTTTCCTTAAACTCGAAGTCCTAACAGAAATGTACAACAACACATTCCCTCAAATTTCTTGGATTATGATTTCTACACTAACATTTCAAAAAAGTTTACCTCCACGATAGTGTCTGCACCAAATTCACTCCTCCACTTGATCATATCAGCCCACATCTGCTTTGATTTATCAATATCGAATTTTCTAGCCTTCAAGAATCTGTTTCATCATTAAGACTAAATATTAGACAGGATCCAAATCTTTTGATAAGATATACTTGTCAACAAAAACACATAATGAGTATAATCACCTTAACAATTTATGATAATCATCATGTTTTCCGGGAAGTAATTCGTCTAAGATAAGTGCTTGTCGGAATGCATCAACTGCCTTTATTTCCTCTGCATCATGCTCATCCTCAACAATAACAGACATAACTCTGCTGTTCCTTCTGCCCTTTTTTGTAAAAGAATGTCTAAATTTGGTAGAGGCATTAACTGCCTTCTTCTTGAGAGACCCAAGCCTTGTTTTCCTCTCATGCTCATGGTTTTCCATGTCAATCTTTTCTAGACCTATAAAACGAGAACAATTCAATCGTTGTATGGATGCAAACTTTAAAGATACGACACATGAGCCTAAAACAACTTCAAAAGCTAGCTAATGAGGGTAGGATTGCCCAAGTCAATATAAACAAACCGTCAATCCATTCCCTAACCAGAACCAATGTGGAACTTGAACCCACTCTAACACCCCTTCACACCCAGGCTAACTGGAGCATAGACTGGAAGTCCAAACGGAAAAAAACCTGGCTATGATATCATGTAAAGATATAACACATGGGTCTAACTCAATCCGAAAAACTAGCTCATGAGGGGAGAATTGTCCAAGTTCATGTAAGCAAGCCATCAGTCAATTTCCCCACCAATGTCGGACTTTATTCCACTTTAACACCCCTTCACACCCAGGCCTAACTAAAGCATGAAACCGCGAGTCCAAACGAGGATGAACCTGACCCTAACATCATGTAAAGATATGACACCTGGACCTAACTCAATTCTAAAAGCTAGTTCATGAGGAAAAGATTGACAGAGTCCATGTAAGCAAACCGTCAATACATTCGCCAACCAATGTGAAACTTTAACCCACTCTAACACAAACTAATTAGTCTAATAACCTAACTTGCTTTGGAAATAATGCAAATTGAAATATCTTGTCAACAACAACAAAAGAGGAAATATTGTAAATGAAGATTGAAGACATACTTGGTCTGAATGGTTGGTCAAGAGGTCCTGACATATTGCCACTCATGATTGTAGCTGTGATAATATATATAGAAACCGCAAAAATATATACAATTTGGTATACTACTCTCTTGTATGCCTACATTTTAAAAACAAAATTGAAATCAGATCAGTAGAACCATTATAAAAGACATAACAGAATATATGTAAACATTTGAGGGCATAATCCACAAACAACAATGAAATTTTAGGTGATAGAAATCCCAAATTTTGCCAAGTTCAAATAAAAAGAATGAATATTCATACCCCTAAAAAGAAACACATAAGAAAGGAGGGTATTTATTTAAAGATAAATGAAAATATAACATAAAGGGGTCGTTTGGTTTAAAGACATGGTGGATTAGTTATATTTGGATTATATAATCAGATTAGTTATCTTGGGATACCTTTCTTATTTGATTTGTTTGATTTAATGTATTAAAACTACATGAACAACATAATTTTTAAGAAGTTCATTGTTATAAAAATATCATTCACCTTATTTAGCAGAAAAAGGATGCGATGGAGCGGAGGGATCCTACATTATTATTTTTTGTCATTTTTATTGTTTTTTTCTCGAGATAACTGATCTCCATATTATTATTGTACAAATCATAAATCTTGATTTAAAACTTATCACACGATTAATAATGAAACTAAAATTTTATCCCAGAACTATCTATTAACCAACCACCAAAATCGCTTGTTACAAATAAGATCATGTTGCTGCATGGAAAGAGATAAATGTTGACTAATTTGGCTAATGTTGATGTCCAGCATACCAAACGATCCCTAAATTCTTGGGCTCGAAAATATTGATAATTAAAATAAAACAAAAGAAGGGTAATTACATGAATGAAAATGGATTTTTAGAGAAATGGAAAAGGAGAAGACTAATGAGAGATATATTACCAGTGGCAAAAAAATAGATAGGACATTGAGAAAGAAAGAAAGGGGTCTCTTAAATCATCAAATATTTCCTAAAGAATTGGGATACCAATAATTCAATGAATGGGGAAGCGATTATTATTCTCTAATATACATTTAGAATACATAAAATTTAACTATAACCCTACATTCATATTTCTGTTTAGAGATAAAGATTAATCGTTGTGAAAGACACTCCCTCCATATATTCTAATGACAATATTTATTTATTTTTGAAATAATTCTTTAATTCTAATTTTTGACGTGACTTGTTTAAAATTACAAGATTCAAAAATCTATCTTCTTTACTTTTTAAACTCAATGTTAAAACAAAGAAAGTATTAGTTCTCTAATTACATCATTGTTAAATTTTGAAATAAGTACAAAAGTATATAGCAACAACAACAACAACCACCCAGTACTGGAATCCCATTAAGTAGGGTTTGGGAAGGGTAGAATGTATGCAGACCTGATCACTACCTCGTGGACGTAGAGAGGTTGTTTCAGAAAGACTATCGACTCAAGTGCATCAAATTCAAGTAAAATAAGAAGAAAACAACAAAGAAAGTGTATCAGTTAATAAGAAAAGCATTGTAAAATATACTTGAACGAAACAATAACACCATATGACAAAAACTACAATGGTGTGACTAGTACTACAACAGACACTAACAAGACTAACCTTTCGCAAAGCAAGGAAACACTCTACCCCTAATAACTTTCTATATAATATGCGATCTTCACTTCTTCCTATCTAGAGTTATTTCCTCGGTGATATGAAGTTTCTTTATGTCTTGTCTAATAACCTCTCCTTGATACTTTTTGGCCTACCTCTACCCCTCTGTGTACCCCCTACAGTCAACCATTGACACCTTCTTACTGGGGCATCAATGCCCCTTTTCTTCACATGTCCAAATAATCTCTGTCTTGCTTCCTTCATCTTGTCCGTCACATAATTTCACTCCCACTTTTTCCTGAATAACCTTATTCCTAATCTTGTCGCTCCTAGTATATGCTCATACATCCATCTCAACATCCTCATCTCCAAAACATAAATCTTCTGAACATAGGAGTTCTTGACTGGCCAACATTCTACTCTATATAACAAGGACGGTTTAACCACCACTCTGTAGAACTTACGTTTAAGCTTGGGTGGTACCTTCTTATCACACAAGACTCCAAATGCAAGCCTTCATTACATCTAGGCCACCCAAATGTGATTTGTGGCATCATCATTGATATTCTCACTATCTTTAATTACGGAACCAAGATACTTAAAACTTTTTCTCTTGCTAATAGTTGTGTGGCATGCCTTACTTCCACGCTCGTTTCATCCAGCGTAATGCTAAATTTGCACTCAAAATATTTTTTTCTCCTGCTCAACGTAAACCCTTTGGACTCTAGAGTTTGTCTTCAAACTTCCAACCTAGCATTAACTTTGTCTCGTTTCTCCTCAATCAGTTTTATGTCATCCACAAATAATTTACACCATGGAACCTCCTCCTGAATAGACCGAGTCAACTCATCCATCCTCAAGGCAAATAGAAAAGGTATAAGAACCAATCCCTAATGTAGCCTCATCTCAACTGGAAAGTGCTCAAAGTATCCTCTCACTGTCCTATTCGGAATCTTGACTCCATCATACATGTCTTTTGTTGCCCAAATATAAACCATCGGGACAACTTTAGCCTCCAAACACCTCTAGAGGACAATCCTCAAGACTTTTTCATATGTCTTTTCAAGAATAATGAACATCATATGTAGGTCCGTCTTTCTTCCCTATATTTCTCCCTCAGTCTCCAGATAAAATGGATGACTTCAGTAGTCGATTTTCCAGGCATGAATCCAAATGAATTCTCATAAATGGACACATCTTTCCTCATCATCATATCCACCACTCTCCCAAATCTTTACAGTATGTATGGCTTAGCAATTTGATATTCTTGTAATCGTTACAGTTTTTTATATCACCCTTGTTCTTGTACAATGGGGCAGCTCTATTCATCAAATATTTTTGCCTTCTTAAAATAGCATTAAACAACTCAGTCAACTACTCTATACCTTGTTTGTGCTCTTCCAAAATTCCACCAGAATCTCATCGGGTCCAGTCACTCTCCCCCTGCTCATCCTACTAATAACATGTCTAACCTCCTCAATCCTAAAGTTCTGAAGTCTTTCAGAGTGCCACAATTCTCCCAACACAATCTTTATGTCCTCTTCAGTTCTTCGTTTAAGAGTTTGTGGAAATACGCTTGTCAGCTTTGATTTACTTAATGGCAGTCTTTTCCACCATGCACTTTACTTTTGTTTATCCTTGATGCACTTCATTTGATTCAAATCGTGAGTCTTTCTCTACCTCACTTCCATGAGCCTATCTAAGTATTTAAGGGGCAAGTCAAATAAAGAGTTGGTCATGATATGATAATTTTTTTGTAGAATCCACATGGTCTTGATATATAGCATCAAAGGCTGCTACATAGGACATTTATTACCAACTATGTGTGAAATGAAAGTTGGAGGTGGAACCACGTATAGTAAGAAAGAATAATCTACAGATGCATATTACCTTTTATCTATAATCCAAAAAGGATGGATATACACACAATGTAACATTTAGTACAAGATACTCACATCTTGATATTAGTAAATAAGTTTTTTAATGATACTACACTATAAATAATAAGTACGAAAAAAAAAATATAGACATGTTATTAAAAATTGGCTTTATATCACAAAAGGCTTCCCTTTGACGAGTTCATAGGTTGAATAAAAGAAGCCTCCATTTACGTGCAACCACACACATTCCTAAACCAAACCACAAGTAAATAAGCATTTTCCCTTGTTCTTTGCTGCTTCTTAGTCCCTAAGCATCTTGTTACTAACACGCTTTGATGAGAACTTGAGTTAAATATTTTCCTTTTTACCTTACTAATAAATCATAAACGATTAACAACGTAACAACAATAACAAAAGTTGTGTTTTTTTGAATATCCAAACAACGACAATGATGATTCAACCATTATTCGCGCTTGTATTTCTTGAAGTGGTCGTGATATTGACCCTCATATTCCGAACCCCTTTAAGGAAACCGGTTTTGATGGCATTGGATAAATCGAAGCAAGGAAGGGGACCTGTCATAGTAAAGAGTGCTGGAGGAACGTTATTCGTTGTTTTAGTCTCCATCTTGTTCAACGTCACTCTAATGCAGAACCGCGCAACTGATTCTGGCACTGTTAATCCAACTGATCAAGTTTTGTTGGCTAATCATCTCTTAGAAGCCTCGCTCTTGGGTGAATATAATCTTGGCTAATTTAGATCGTGATGATTCATATAACGGACTATTTTTGGTATATGATGTAAAATAATGTCTTTTTTTTTCTTGTGTACAAATGCAGGGTTCACATTGTTTCTTGCTTTGGTCATAGATAGACTTCATTACTACATAAAAGAGCTTCGTCTGCTAAGGAAGACTTTGGAGGGAGAAAAAAAAACGAACCAGAGTCGCGATCAGGTGGAAAATGCAGCATCAAAAAGTCCGAGCATAAGTACATAAGAATATTATGGAGGCTATATATTTATGTTTTACCAAACTATATACTTATTTAATTTCTCTGTTTGTTTGATCTATTAGGTTGCCTTTCCTAGCGTATGGTGATGTTGTATGTTTTTCTTCAATTATTTCCTAAATGTCTGATTGTAGTTTGTATGATTTATTTATTTCAAGATTATACCGTTGTGTAACTTCTACTTTTGTTGTAGAATTGCCAAGAAATAGAAATGGAAACAAACCATATATTTCAAAAAAAAAAAAATCAATTGAAGATGCGATTGTTTTCACCTTTTGAAATTAAGAGATGTAGATGTTGGGATATAGACTATTAACCATGTGGTTGTTATCTATAATTCATGTAAACAGCATGTTTCTGAAATGTTTCCGCATATTGCTAGTTTCCAACTATAGAAAATTGAAAGTAAAATGAGAGCAGTTTGATTAAGGTGTAAGAACTTACAACAGAGTAAAGGGCCAACAAAAGCTACGCGAATATGATGATATTTCAAACACTGCATCTGATTCCTTCACTCAATCGAAGGTGCAATCGATGACGATGGCTGAAGTGATTTAAGACAGGTTCAGGAGGAAGAAGTTGATCTGATACATTAGCGAAAGCAACTCCTATTAATCTGCAATCTGTAATCAGTGGCGTACATAGAAATTTTATAAGTGGGTCCGCCCCTGTCTGCAAAGGTCGCATTCCTCTCCAGACATGGGGCGTAGTTTCATTGTCAACCAAATCATTCATTTTCTGCTATGTTTTTTTCTTGTAAATCTTCATAAGTATTCATTTGTGTATATATACACTCACATACAGTACTCTTTCATTTTGTTTTGGGAAGATCAATAGTCCTGATCCATGAATTTGTTGACAAGTTCCTTGTGATATCATGACTAAATGCATTTAACCTTGTACATATACAAATGTGCTTTGATCTATCCATCTATTCCCTTTTATCCCTAATTATTTGTCCACTTTTGTATTGACATACTTATTAATTTACCATTTTAACTCTATTAATTATGAGGTGGATGAATTAATCTTTTTCAAAATAATTAATTGAAGGTATAATTTAGGTTAAAAAAAAATTGTCTTTTCTTGATTTGTCAAAATGGACAAGTAAAAAAAGAAAATTGTACAAGTAATTAGGGAGAGAGGGAGTATTAATTTTCGTTTAACTAATACTTCCTCAGACTATCTTTATGCGTGTGTTCATATTTGACTTGTCACACTCCTTAATTAAGAAATGATAAATAGGGGGACATTTTCACTATATCACCCCTGTTAATTATTTTTTTTTTGTTAGACTTGATAAACTACCTTTTTGTCGAATGTTTATAATTTTATGACATTATATTTATAGTATTAATCTTTTTGTCAAACATGCACTTCATGATGTTCATAGAAATTTTGTACTTTTAGATTTTATGATTAGTTTAATTAAAACATACTAATTTGAAAAATATAAATCAATTATTCTTTATACTATTAGTTAATAAGAATATATTTTTAAAAGACAATATATGTCTTAAATATTCAATTTAATATTATTTATAGGCCCTTATTTGTCTAATATAAATTCTTAATTTTAGATAATTAATTTTATTTTTTAAAATTCAATATAACCTCATGATTATACTTGTGCAATCAAGTACATTACTTACACTGTGACAAACAAACAGGTTAGCGTAGTTACTAGGTTGTATAATCACTAGATTGATAATTACTACCCTAATAATTACACCAATTTCAATTACCTGATAGACACAAAATGATAAATTATTTATTAATTTTATAAACTGAAAAAGTATTATTGAAATTATCATACAAACAAAAGGTGAAGACTTTTATACAAAAAAAAAATAAAATTACTTCTTTGGAAATCATGATATTATCCTCTTTTTTCTTAATTCATGTGACAATTTTTTCATAAAAGCATAAACATTATCCTTTGGACGAAAAAACTCAGAATTACTAATAAAGTATATGAGCTAATGGTATCTATAATGAAGTAAATTAGCATAATAAGAAAATTAATTTTAATAATAATAATCAAAACTTTAATTTTTATTTATACAAGTAAAAATAGCAGAGAGTAATAACAATCCAAATATATTTTGATGTAGGTAATATAAAATAATTAATTTAACTAAGGTCAAATTTTTAAAAATGATATTATTTATATTTTAAATTCTTTTAAACTATAATTTATGTAATACTCTATCAATGTCAATCAAAACTTGTTTATTTATATAGTCAATAGAGAACACCTCCGCCGTTTATATTACTTAATCCTCACTCTTAAAATAGTTGTTTTAATTTACTTGTATGAAATCAAAAGAATTTCTTATATTTTTAAAATTTCTATTCTTAGTATTAAATTACTGCATAAAATAGTAGTAGTCAAATTTAAAGTTTCAAAGGATTATAAATAATGTTAGTTCCAATTAATTTTATTAAGTGGTATCACATCAAGAAGGGCCAAGTAATATGAAATGTGTGGAGTAAGACAGTGGAGAAAGACAAAAATATACGCATGCATACATATTCACACGCTTAATGCATATTATATTGAAATAACATTCATAAAAATAATATTAAATATTATGAAAAATTTATAAAAAAATATAATTCTACTTATAATATTAATGAACTTAAATAAAAAGTTATAAATATCTAAGTTAAAAAATAAATTATATATAATATAAAGAATATATATATTCTTTATATATGTGATATAACAAAGATAAAATGGACATGCATAGAATAAAGAGGGAAGTTCGATTATTATTCAAAGTTGAGAGGAAAGTTTGATTTTTAAAACAAAGTTGCCAAAAATATAAAGAAGGAAGCAACCCAAATATTCCCCAAATTGGTATTTTTAAACTTTTAGCACAACACACCTTCCATTTCTCCTTTTTCAATTACAAGGATTTTTTATCTGAATAATAATAATAGTAAGGTTTTTTCTTAAAAAGAAACTGCAATTGTTTGATTAAAAAAATTAAAAATAAAAACCTCTTCTGATTTCAGAAATTATCGTATGATTCTTCGTTTCGATTATAATCTATGAAATCAACCATTTCTTATATAAAAAAAAACAATCAATTTTTCTCCTTCTCAATGTCTAATTAGCTGAAAGAATAATACTAATAATTCAATAAGGTCCAAATCAACTCATACCTCAGCTTCCTTAATCATGTACCATCTCCGTCCACTTTTAATTATCATAATTTCTTTTATTAGAGTCAAACGATAAGTACTTTGACTAATATTATACGATATATTTTTTCATCATATTGATATGCAAAAGGTTGCAACTTATAGTACTTTTCGTATAGTTTTTGAATATCTAATTTTTTTTGTTTAAAATATCGAATTCATATAATCTAATTTCACTTTGAAAATTAGTCAAATTGACTTTTGATAAGCTCAACATGACAATTAGAAGTAGATAGAGGCAGTATTAACTTCTTGTATCTCAATTTCTACGAAGGAGTTTCGATGCTACGGTCAAAATACTTAGTTTATTTTGATTATAAGTTTGAGTATTGATGTTTTAAAATAAAATCATATATTGGAAAACTAGACAAAAATTAATAGAAAACCAATATTGATGAAAAGATCTTCAACACAGAAGCTCCAAAAATTTCGAAAACTCTAAAACCCTACACATTGCCTACCCTCGTCGGAATTGATGGCCACGGCGGCCGTTGGCCAACCTCCATTTGGGGAGGTTGGACCAATAACACAAGGAATCACTAACACCAATGGACTACTATGTACAATCACGTATGCTAATAAAGTGAAAGCAAAGAGTTCACAATACATGTCGGTTCCGATGAAGCAAGTTGCATATCTTCATGGAGAACCAAGGATAATATGGGAAGAGGAGGAGGTAGAACAGATGATCATCAATAAGGATCTTCAATTTGCCGTGATAGAAAAATTCTCATACGGGTGGCCGTATATACAGGACCTAAGAAGATTAATACCAAAGCAATGTGAGCTAAAGGGCGGCGTTAACATTGGATTGTTGAGCAATATATATGTTCTAATAAGGACCACATTGCTGGAAGATTATGTCACATTACTTTCAAAGCCACAATTCTACATCACTAAAAACCACTGGTCTTATCCTATGAGAACACTTAAGTGGGATCCAATGTTTAATCCGGAAGAGGAAACATCAATTGCGGTAGCATGGATATCTTTCCCATCTCTGCCCCTCCCCCCCCCCCCCCCCCCCCCCCCCCCCAATATTTTTTGGCAAAGAAGCTATTTTTTCTTTAGCTTCAGCGGTTGGAAAGCCTTTGCAGGTGGATATGGCGACATTAAATAAAACAAGGCCAAGTTGTGCTAGGGTGAAGGTGGAAGTGGATTTGATGGGAGATTTCCCTAATAGAATCAATGTGGGAGTGAGGAAGAGGACAGGGGAAGTAGTGGAAAAGTGGATTTCAATCAAATATGGCTACGTGCCCAAGTATTGTAATACATGTAAGTTACAAGGGCATAACAAAAAAGAATGTTTTATCATTCACCCAGAACTCTATCCAAAGGAGGATGAGGAAGAGATAGATGGGAAGAAGAATAATGACAATACAAAAATAGAGAGAACTACAATAGGAAAGGAAGACGAGGTACAACAGCTGTTGAATGTTTTTCAGATACAAAGGCGAAAGAAGGGATACAAAAGGGGTAATTATTTTGATAATGGAGGAAGAAAGGACCAAGTGTGGAACCCTCGAGTTACTAATAACGATTAGAAAATTGTGACAACCAACATGTATGAGGCACTGGAGGAAGGCGGGGAGAAGGAGATAAGAGAGGCCAGTAGGGGTAATAAAAATGGTGAGCAGACTGCTAGTGAGCAGGAAGAGCCATCAAAATCAACAAATGAAAAAGGGTTATTCGGAAAGGGGGCTGACAGAAATAAAGAGATAGCTGATATGGAAGGGATTAAGAGATTGAATTCAACACAAAACGAAGGGTAGATAGAATCTAGTAGTGGCAAATCAAAGACACTTCAAAGCATTAATCTGAATCAATCAGTGGAGGGTCTTCGGGAGGATAATCAGAGGGATTCTAATGAAGATATAGGATCTTCACATAGTACAAAAAGCTCTCCAAGGCAGCATTATAATCGTAACAAGGAGGATATGATGGGGTTGACGGAAGGGGAGAAAATCAATGGGGAGCAAACAAATATAAATAGCCCCACGCAGCAAGAGAAGCAGCAGAAACAAGATAAGGAGAAAGAGGAGTGCATAGAAGCAAACATTGAGAGCATTGGTAGAAGTGGTGATTTATCACCAACTCAAATTGACAGATTGAAGGTGAATAACAAAAGAGGGTTCAAGATTAATTAGCTTTCACAAATACACACAATGAGTAGAAAGGGGTCTTCATTCCTAACAGACCAATGATAGACAAAGTATTATTTTGGAACATCAGGTCGGTTAGGTCGCAAAATGCTTTTGAGAGAGTAATCGACCTGAACAGAAAACATCATTATTCCTACATTGCTTTATTAGAACCTTTTCAAAGTCCCTCTGAACTAGAGAATTATAGAAAGAAGTTGGGTTTACCAAATGTCAAAGTTAGCAGTTCAGCGAAAATTTGGATATTTTGGGAGGAGAATTGGGAAGAAGAAGGTTCAACGGATACTACACAACAACTTACCATGAACTTCAAATTAAAGGGCTCATAATTTAGATTTGCTATCACAGCAGTCTATGCTAGGTGTAGTATGATTGAGAGATTAGAACTTTGGGAGGATCTGGAATTCATAGCAAGTCAAACTGCACCATGGTTAATGGGAGGAGATTTCAATACCATAGTAAATGAATCAGAGAAACTAGGTGGGTTACCAGTGACGCAAGTGGAAACACAAGATTTCACTCAATGCATTAATGCTTGTGCATTGAATGAACTGAAGTTTAGGGGTAGTATTTTTACATGGTGGAATGGGAGAATTGAGGAGTCATGCATTTTTAAGAGACTAGACAGAGTGTTTGGCAATAATAGCTTTATGACTTTATTGCCGGAAAGTGAGGTTCATCATTTAATAAGGCATGGTTCGGATCATGCTTCATTGCATGTTCTGTATAACTCAAATCAAGATCCAATTGTCAAACCTTTTAAGTTCTTGAATTTTTGGACCAAACATTCAAGTTTTAAAAAGATTGTGGAGGACAGTTGGATGACATAAGCTACGGGATCTCCTTTTGCCATCCTTCATGTGAAAATGAAGAGGCTGAAGGTGGTCTTGAAAAAATAGAGCAAAGCTACTTTTGGAAATATTTTCCAAAAAATTGATACACTGGAGGATGTGATAAAAGAAAAAGAGATACAATTAGAGATGCCCCCCACGGAAGCAAATATAGCTGAAATGAGTAAGGCAAATACTGAACTGAAAAGATATAGAAAAATTGAAGAAAATTTCTGGAAGCAAAAGGCAGGGATGAAGTGGTTTAAAGAGGGGGATAGTAATACAAAATTCTTTCATGCTTATGTGAAAGGAAGAATGAGGAAGCTGAATATTAAGGAGATCAAAACTAGACAGGGGGATATCATCAATAGTGCACAAAATATTGGAGAGAAAGCAGTAAATGTATTCAGGGAGCAATTTAAGGAGACTCATGAAGCTACTGATTACACAATGATCCAGTGTATTCCTAGGATAATAACAGAAGAGCAAAATCAAGAAATGGAGAGGGTTCCTACAAAAGAAGAGGTGAAACATGTTGTTTTTTAGCTAAATGGGGACAGTGCAAGTGGGCAAGATGGATACTCAGGACAATTCTTTCAGAGTTGCTGGGAGATAATTGGCGAGGATGTGTGGAATATGGTAAGGGCTTTTTTTAGTGGATACGAGCTTCCAAGATATATAACGCATACAAATCTTATGTTAATACCAAAGAAGGATGTGGTTGACAATTTTGGCGACTTAAGACCTATTAGTCTGAGCACCTTTGCAAACAAGATAATCTCACGCCTAATCCACAAGAGGTTGTCCACAGTGCTACCTAGAAAATATCAGTGAACCAAACAGGGTTTGTCAAAGGCAGAAGCATAACATAAAATGTTTTATTAGCTCAGGAGATCATAAGGGATATTAATAAAAGAAACAAGTTGCATAATGTGGTGGTTAAGCTAGATATGTCAAAGGCATATGATAGAGTATCGTGAAAGTACCTTGTAAATGTTATCAGGAAGTTTGATTTTTCAGAAAGAATAATCGATATGATTGTAAGGCTTATCAGTAATAACTGGTATTCCATACTACTGAATGGGCAGTCTTTTGGTTTCTTCCAATATTCAAGAGGTCTGAAACAAGGAGATCCGCTTTCTCCGACTCTATTTATTATTGCAGCTGAAGTATTGGCCAGAAATTTGAATAAATTACTTGAGAATGGAGAATTTAAAGGTTTTGGGTTACCCAAATGGAGTCCACAAATTAATCACCTATCATATGCGGATGATATGATTCTTTTTTGCTCAGGACAACCAAAATCCATGAGTAAGATGATGAATGTGCTAAGGAGGTACGAAACAGTGTCAGGTCAAATGATAAATTTAGACAAAATTTATTGTTACCTACATGACAAAGTTCTAGCAGCAGCGGGTAATTGAATAAGGAGGATTACATGGGTCAGACAAGGTAATTTTCCCTTCACATATTTGGGATGCCCTATGTTTTATGGAAGGAAGAAGAAAGTGCATTTTGAAGATTTGGTGAAAAATGTGGCGAGAAGAATGACAATATGGCAAAACAGACTTCTATCATATGGGGGGATGTATGTCTTAATTGCGCATGTATTACAGTCTATGCCTATGTATCTATTATCAGCGATGAACCCCCCAATTGGTGTCATAGAAATATTGCATAAATTATTTGCGAAATTTTTCTGGGGAAATGCTACGGGGTCCAGGAACAAGCACTGGGTGGCATGGGAAAGCATGTTTTATCCAAAGGAAGAAGGGGGCTTGAGTTTTAGGTCATTACATGATGTATCGAAGGCTTTATTTGCAAAGCTTTGGTGGATTTTTAGAACATCAACTTCCTCTTTGTGGAGTGCATTTATGTGGAACAAGTATTGTAGAAAACATCATCCAGTTATTGCCACAGGATGGGGTGCCTCACATGTGTGGAGGAAAATGATAGTGGTAAGGGAAGAGTTGAGCATAACATTTGGTGGCAGATAAGGGCAGGGACCTCAAGCTTTTGATTCGATAATTGGACAAGAATGGGAGCATTGTACTATATCGAGAATGGACAGAATAGTGAGGAAGAGGTAGAAGTACATGAATTCACTGTAGAAGGAAGATGGGATGAACAGAAATTAAACACAATCTTGTCAACTGAAATGGTAGAATATATTATAGAGAGTATAAAACCCCCTTCCATTAATAGTCAACATGATCAGCCGTGGTGGATGGCCAACAATCAGGAATATTTCACGGTGAAATTAGTGGAAGATTCTAAGAAGGAAGTAGGAGAGTAGAGCCGACTTTGGGTTTATATGGACTAAAGGTCTACCATTCAAGATAAACTTCTTTCTATGGAGGGTGTGGAAAAGAAGGATTCCTATGGATGATAATCTAAAAAGGATGAAAATTCAGTTAGTTTCAAGGTGTTGGTGTTGCGATAAAAAAGAGGAGGAGACAAGTACACACATATTTTAACAGCCTCCATTGCCAATAGGCTTTGGAGGTTTTTTGCTGGTTGTGCAAGTTTACACATGGAGGGGATGCATTTACAACAATTGATCATTGCATGGTGAAAATATAAAGCCTCACCCCAACTGCAAGGAGTACTTCGAGCAATGTCGGCAATAATCATGTGGATACTATGGAAAGGAAGAAATAACATTAAGCATGGAGGAAAAGCCACATATGAGGAGATGGAGATGCAAGTACATGAACTGGTAAAGAAACTAGTGAAAACTTTATTTCCTTGGATACACCTCGATTCAAGAATGTGGAGTGACACAGTTAGAAAGCTAAAGGTCTACAAACCCAAGTTGCATACACATTTAGTGGTATGGAAGCCACCTGATACAGGGAAGTTGAAGTGCAATACCGATGGGGCATCAAAAGGAAACCCTGGTCCAAGTTCTTATGCTTTTTGCTTACGTGATTCACAAGGAAACTTGGTATAAGCGAGAACAACTGGAATGGGTGAAATCACAAATACAGAGGCGAAACTTTGGGCAATTTACAAAGCTGTAGAATTTTGTTGGGAGAGGAGGTTAAGAGAGGTCATTTTTGAAATGGACTCCATGAGTCTTATGAGAATGATAAGAGGAGAGTGGAAGATACCATGGGAATTGGTGGAAAGGGGAGAGGTTATAAGGAAAAGAATACAAAAACTCAATGCAATCATTGTACATACTTTCAGAGAAGCGAATGGCTTAACAGATTTATTGGCAAAGGAGGTGGTGGATTCACAACAAACAAAAATTTATACAGAGTTTGTGGATCTACCAAGCAACATGAGGCGACAATTAAACAACGACAAAAGCCAAGTACCAGTCTTAAGGATCAAAACGAGGAAAATCATGATTCCGAACTGAAAGCAACAAAGAAACAATCATAGAAGACATGTTATCAGATAATTACAGAGCCTTCCCTTATGAGGAAATGAGAGTACATAGCTATGAATTAACAAAAGTATGCCAGGAAGAAGCTAGATCTAACCATAGCTAGCAATTTTATTTTATTTTCAAATAAACAGGCATCACTTGTGGACGATATTACAGGAGCTCAAGATGAGAAGAGAGAGAGCCATCACCTCGGATCCGCACAAAAAGAGCTGAATAGATGGGGAGGAAGCTCACCTACACAACAGGGATAAGATTCAGAGGGAAAAACTGCAAAATAGAAGGGAAAGAGAGCTACCATGTCACAGGAACCACCATGCAGCATCACCTTGATCAAAATGTAGCATGAATTTTGGGAGTTTCTTGACAACACAGCGATTTCAACGGGGAGAGGGTCGATTATTGAGGATTCACCTGATAGGTATAAGTCTACATTAGGAAATGTGGAGGCTGTATTTGGGCTTTGAGCCATTCTGTTTTTGTTTTTTGTTGTTTAAAACTTTTCAATCAATAAAATGGGTCTTTGAACCCAGAAAATTCGAATAAAAAAAAAAAAAGAAGACAAAAATTAATACAAGTCTAAACGAACTAATGACTCAAAATATTCATCACTTAGCATATTTGAGTTTTTATTATTTTTAAAAATAAAATTTACATATTTGTGAATTACTACAAATCAACACATATAGTTCATCAATAGATCACATGACGACAAATAGGGCAAATCACGCAATCATCATTCGTACGTTCTTCATGGATGACTGATGACTAACAGGTACCATCCCATTGAACCGTCGCGATTCTTCTCGTAACAAAATCTCTCTACCATGAAAAACTTTGTCAATGTCTAATGTTACATCAACGACAATCTCAAACTCTCTAAGCTCTTTCTTGGATGTGTTTGCAACTACTATGCATATTTTGCGTATCATATCTTGAATGACTCTGTCACGACGATTATTATCAAAGTATTCCTCGTCTATGTTATCGAGATTTCTTTGCATGACATTATAGAACATGTCATGTGACATATATTCAGAAGGGTTGAGTTTGAGACAAAGTGATTTGGTATTATTTCGATTATAAAACCAATGTTGTTCATGAGTATGAATGTTGAATTGAATGGTTAAAGGAGATAAAGAAGTAAAGGGAGAAGTGATGATATATTTTGTTTCAATTTTTGTGTGAATATTAGAGGAGGTAATATTGGGGTATTCTAAAGCATTTTCCATGTTGAAAGTGGGAATTAAACAAAAATAGTGGTTTCAATATACAATATATATAGTTAGACCTAGTTTGTATTTGATAGGGAAAGGGTAAATTGATTTTTTCCTTTTACCCTATTAATTTGTATTGAAATGGGAGTTGTTTTTGTCAACGGAAATAGAGATAATTTCATATTATTAATTAGGTTACTTTTAAGGTAACTTACTTGTAATGATAAGTAATTATCATTTATATATATTATATTATAATATATATACGTGGAAAATCCTAACCTTAAAGTTAATTAATTAAATAATAATTTATTGTTTTGAAAATATTTTCATCTTCCATCAATATCCATATGAATGTCCAATTAATTTGTACATAAATAATACTTTATTCATTAGTCTTTTACATTTCAAATCTTTTCACTTTGCAGCTTATATTCTTAAGTTTTCGACAGGTACTAGAATTAATATATTGCTTTTTCAAGTGATCTTTTGAGCCTGCTACAGTATTAATATACTCCCTCAATCCACTTTTAATTGTCATAGTTTCTCTTTTTTTTAGAGTCAAACTATAAGAACTTTGAATAACATTTTATTACGATCAGTCGCGGAGCCAAAAATTTCACAAAGGGTATCCAAGTGCTAATTAAAGTGAACCTGATCTTCTTAAAAAGTGAAAAAACATTGCTACTAGTGAGATTTAAACACATGAATACTTTAAGTTTGTGTGTCATTACTCTTTCAAGGCGCCTGAAACCACTAGGCTACATCATATTATTGTGTCAAGGGTGTCCAAAATATGTTATTTACCAACTTTGTTTATCATTTTACTTGTATATATGGTATAATTTTCGGACGAAGGGTGTCCAATTAGACACCTTGACATATAAGGGTGGCTACGCCACTGATTATGATGTATTTTTTCATCATATTGATATATAAAAAAATTACAATTTATAGTACTTTTCGTAAAGTTTTTAAATATCTAAGTTTTTTGTTTAAAATATCGAATTAATGTAATCTAATTTAACTATGAAAATTAGTCAAATTGACTTTTGAAAAACGCAACATGACAATTAAAAATGAATGGAGAGAATATATTAATGAATCATTAATTCATAATTGGTGCATTAAGTCAAATATTGCATCATGATGATCATTCACTTAAGCCATCTAACTTCTAAGTGTTCCTTCAATTGCTAGAAAAGTCAGTAATGAATTCATGATGATCATTCATGATATTCAAAACTACGGTCAAGAAATATGTATCTGGATTACATTTATGGCATTTTCCTATTTTTTTCCTATTAATGGGATGCAAAAATGATTTTTTTTTTAATTTTTATTTTTAAAAAAACTAACTCAAAAGTCACTCATTTAATACTTTTCACTACATAAATTTTTTCTCTATGCTTAAATTTCCATGACTTTCATTTATTTTTTTGTAATAGTAGCAATTAGCAAATTAAAGGTGTCTCTTTCCCTTTTTTTTCTCTTTCAAATTGGTGGCCACTTCAAAGGAGTCAATTTGACATGCAGAAAAAGATTTTTTTTTTTTTTTTTAAATTTCATCTCATTTCACTTGATTATTTTTTATAATTTTCAATGTTCTGGATATCTCTTTTGAAATAGAGAAACTTTTGTATGTCTTAGATAGTTGCACATTTTAATTTCTCTATATTTATATTTATATTTATATTTATATTTATATTAGAGTCTCAGATGAATTTAATTATTGACAAGTGAAGTTTAGGGTTTGTCCCTAAAATCACAAATAATAAACTTCTTATATGTTGTACAAGCCTAACTAAAATTAATCGATTTTAATTTTCAGGTTTATATGACACAAACTCATGTACACACTAAATTTGTCGATAATTACTCATGAAACACTTAGATTATTCTATAAATAACTCATAATTTCACAGTTATGTTTTCTATTACACATTATTACGAATGTGTTTCATGTAATGTAATATGATATATATATATATATATGTGTGTGTGTGACAAATGCCTTCTCTTCCCGTCTACTCTTTCCGGAATGAGAGAATTGCATGTACAAATCTGTAGGAGTTTATAGATTAATTGGTTGAAATGTACAGTTTATAATTGATATTGTAGATTTGAGCCCACTAAACCTAACAACCCCTGACAGTTGAAGTACCCGTCATCCTACAGATTTATGTGTTGTGGTTTGACGACATTTTTTATGCTTAAAACTTAGGATTTGTGTAAGTTCTTTAGCAATTTTTAGTAGATTTAATGTGTTTTGCAGATATTTTACAGATAAACAGAATTCGATAGCTAGATGTTAAAAGAAGAACTGTTCGGTCACTTTTTGTATTCATTGCTTTCTTGTTTCTTCCTTCATTGGATTTGTTGTAATGGTAGTGTACTTCTGTAAGCAACACTTCAATAGACATGTTTTTTTTTGTTAAATGGGATATTTATATATAATATCAAAACACCCTTACATTACGGAGTTTGGAACCTAACTACTACCAAGGTCCAAGAGTATTGAAAGATTACCAAAAGAAGCTAGCTTATAATTACAAGTTGTCATAGATACTAATTTATCAGGTAACATTCCTTGTTTATCTGCATCACTATGTGACTCATAGAAGCTAAAGGAGTGACAAAGATGTTCTTTAGGTTGCACGATGCTAGCTGGACCCCTTCTTTAGCAAAGGTGTTTGCCACCTTATTCGCCTGACAGAAGCTATGCCGGATTGTCGGATTCCCTAACCTCCTCAACAGTGACCTGCAAGTCAAAATAGAAGAATTATAAATTAGCTTGTGTGTTCCAGCAATTCTAAAAGATCTGTGGAGTCAGTCGCAATTTCAAAGGGTTGAATATTATGATCTTAAATTAGCATTAGACCATGTTTAAGGGCATATTTTTCGGCAAAGATGTATCACCCCTATAGTTTCTAACAACCCCTCCGATGCCACACATGCAATCCCTATCATTTTGAGAGGAATATGTGCCATCTATGATGAGTTTAAGGTAGTTAACATGATGGGGTTCCCATTTGATAGCAACTGCCTTAACGTCCAAAGTATCACCTGGATGGTTGGTGGAAAGAATGAATTCAGTAGCATGATATCTATGACAATGCACGTTTTTAATGAGTATTTTTTGTTGTGATAGTTGATATTTTGATTCAATCATAAGTTTCATAGGGCGAATGGATAAAGGATATCCCAATCAACTTAGTCGTTGTTAATACGGTATTGGAGGTCTCTAAGATCAAGGAGTCGGTGACTTTGCCGAGAAAGTTGACTAATGTCGAGCCAAAATTTCTGAGCAATATGACTTTGAAGGAGAGTATGCTTGACAATTCCAATGTCATATGGCAGATAGGGCAAACTTGATCAAGTATGATATCCAACCGAGGGAGGTATTGGGCTGTCGGGAGACCGCGCCATCCCCATAAAAAAAAATTGAAAATTGTTTTTGAAAAATATTTCAAATTTTTAAAAATATCATTTTAATGCCCCCACTCCATGACCCAGTCAAATTTATTTTTTTTTTAAAAATTATTTTTGAAAAAAAAACTCATGGGTCAGGTCCTGGGTCGAAAGTCTGGGTCAGATCTCAGGATCGGATTTTGGAATGCTCATCGGGTCTTGTCCTAGTCTGGGTGTCTGGGTCGAGTTCTAGATCAATTATTGGGGTTGATTTTCGGATCAAAAATTATTTTTTCTAAAGAGTATTTTTTAGTCTCAAGCCAAAATAAAAGATATTTTTTGAAAAATATTTTTCATTCACCAACCAAACATTAAAAATTATTTTCTACTCACCAACCAAACATGAGAAAATAAGTTAGAAATCTACTTGTTTTTCAAGAAAACATTTTCCATGGAAAACATTATCAAGTTCACTCGTGTATGAAGATCAATCAAGAAGCATTCAACTCAACTCACCCGTTAAGGAAGGGTTTATCACAACTATATTCTATATAAGACGTCAATAAAATTGTGCCTAAAAAAGTATGAAACTGAACTCTAAGTTAATGATTTTATATACCAAATGATATAAATATAATCATTTAATTTATTATCGGGTTATTAGTTGACACGTTAAAGGAAAACCTCAAACCGTTAAGAATTGATAATTCGATAATTAAAAAAATAAAAATCAAAATATTTACCGATATTGCTAAAGCAATAACTTTTTTTTTTTCAATTTGGGTTATCAATTTCGATTTGATTTTAAACAATCTAATCCGATGAAATTGTTCCCTTAGATCTCGAATTGGCATGAATATGGAAAAATCCTTAATACCGAAACAAAAAAAAAACAAAATAATTGATGAAAGGTTTATCATAAGTAGGTAGACTTGTGCAAAATTGGATCGTCTTCCTCCCAGAGCTCAAAAGCAAAAATGAAATCTGAAGTAGAAGAAGGCTCCCATCAACAACCAAAAGGGATGGAACCCACAAACTGTGTTGAATTTTCATCAATCTTGCCACCAGAGCTCATCACTGAAATCCTCTCAAGGTTACCAGTGAAATCCTTTTTGAAATTCAGGTCTGTTTCAAAGTTTTGGCTTGCTTTGATATCTAGTCCTGAATTTATCAACACCTATCTTAGTATATATAACAACAAGGATCAGAGACACCACAGGCTTATGCTAGGGTTTGATATGCATTGCTACGGACTTAAAGAATGTTCTTTTAGCTCTTTATTTTATAGACATGTAATTGAGCTATCTGACTTGAATTATCCCATGAAAGACAAATGTAAAGAAGGATTTTCGGTGGGTTCTATCAATGGATTGATTTGTGTTGTCCATGGGTTACGCTTACCAATACATTTGTTTCTATGGAATCCATCTATTAGGAAGTACAAGAAATTGCCTAATTCTAGACATAAATTTAGATATGACGACCACATATATGGTTTTGGGTATGATGTAGTGGATATTTTTTGTATTTATGGAATTTCGCCTCATATTGACGTCAAAATATATAGTTTGAAGGGTGATTCTTGGAGAAAGATTCATTATTCACAGGATGGGGCGTCCTTCAGTTGACTGAGTGTGTTTGTGAAGGGGAAACTTCATTGGATTACTAGTGCTATTTATGACAATGTGCGTAAGCGAAGGGGCATTACTTCTTTTAGTTTAGCTTATGAGAATTGGGGAAAGGTGGAGGAGCCCTGCTATGGAGGAAGAAGTAGTTTTTCGGAGTTGGGAGTGTTGGGAAGTGATCTTTGTGGGTTTTCTCATTTTCAGACAATTGGCGTAGATGTTTGGGTTATGAAAGAGTATGGACTTACAGTATCTTGGACAAAGTTGTGCACCATCACGTATCCGAAACTCAAGAGATCTCTACTTTTCCATCTGTTTTCTTGTCAAATAATGGTGATGTTTTGGTTGTGTATTAATCAATGTTTATTATATACAATCCAAAGGATGACTCCTTCAAGTGTCCAAAGGTTATTAACTATGTATGATGAGTGGTGAATGGGGGAAATCTACATTGAAAGACTAATTTCTCCTCTTTCTACATAAGGGCTTAGGTCGAAACAGAAACAATGTGTGGAAAAGCTCAGGGGGCTGTTGTTTGATCTCGGGGGTTTCTTTGATTACTCCCTCCAGCCTCTGATCCAAAATATTTTGGACCAGAGGAAGTAGTCTTTTTTAGGTGAAAACTTAACAGGGGACATGGAGGACACTGGATAATTCTGGAAACAAGGATTACAGTCCGGCATAGTATCTAATTTGGACTTTCCCCTTGCTGCTAATATCTAACTGTATAGTTTCTTCAGGACTAGTTTTGTTCTTCTCCTTGCTGTTAATGAATGACTGTATATTAACAGGGAATATAGGAGAAAGATTTTGGGATGAACTTATATTTATGTAAAATAGATAGAAGTGCAAGCTTTTGTCGATCTTGTTTTTCCTAAATGAGAACTAGTACTACTACTCTTATAAATTCTGAACAAGAATTCTCAAAATAATTAGTTCTACTATTATAAAACATTTCATCTCGATCTTTCTAATAGTTTTGACCTATTTTTGGAACGTCTTTAAAATTCTCTCTCGAGATTGTCCACCATATGGAAAAGAGTAGTATTATCCAAGTCGTTTTCCACTTCTTGTTCATTCATTTTCTGTTCCAGCACATGAGTAGCAGTTCCTCGGTGGTACGTGACATTACTTATTTCAGTTACTCGGTAGTACGTGACATTACTTGTTCCAAGTTGAAAATTCTCAAAAACATATACGATAAAACTTCGTGTAAGAGAGCCCTATGCCACAGACTTAGAGTCTTACTAAAGCTCCGTGCGGTACTTGACAACTTGCTCACTAGTCTTTCAAGATCTTGTAAGCTCAAGTAATCCTTTTATGCTAAGATCGCTAAGAAAATAAAAGGAAAGACTTAGAGAATTTTGGAAGAAGGCTTTATATTGCTTGGAGAATGCTTTTACAAGTTGCTTGAATGCTTGGTTGCTTTCTTTCTTTCTTGGTGCCTAGCAAATGAGGGGCACCTCTATTTATACTAACACCTAGGGACTAAAGTGCAATTTAAAATTACTTTACAAGTCCCTAGATTATTTACACTTTGGTCCCTCTCTAGAAATCTCTACACTTCGAGGAATTTCTAAGGTTTTCCAAGAAAATATCAAAGGCATTCTAGAGAATTCTAAGGAAGGACCTAGGGATTTCTAAGCCTTCTTGAAAACTCTAAGGGCTTCTAGAGTTCTCTATAAACCTCTCCATAACTCTAGACTCTTCCGCCCCTATCCGACTGCAAAATTTGATTGTGAAGTGGCGGGATGTGACACTCTCCAGTCTCCCCCACCTATGGATGCGACGACCGCGTCACATCATCGCTGCATCGCCAATCGGGTCTGGTCTTCCTGTACGCGTGGCCAATAATCTACTCACTCGATCCACGCCCTCGCGCACCACCTTCAGTTGCTTCCTGATCTCTTTCAGCCCAGTCTTATGATCTTCCTCCTTCCTAGGAGGCAAGCGCCTCGGTGGCTTCTTTGGCATCACGACATTGTTCCTTTCTGGAACCTTTTCCGTGTGTGGTGGCAGGGACCCTTTTGCACCATTGTCTTCTTTCGAACTTGCAATGATGGCTCTATGCGTCGACTTCTTCTTTCTAGGGCCTCTTATGAGCTGTAGGGCTGTTAGACGGACTTGTCCTTCCGTCTTCGGTACCTTAACCAAGGGCACCATACATGATCTTCCTTGTTCCATGATTAGAAGTCGTTGGAGGTAAGGGTCGATCACCACGTGGCATTGTTGGAAGAATTCCTGCCCAAGAATTACATCGAAGAGATCTACAGGAGCGACAGTGAAATTGGTCTTACCTTGCCACTCGCCTAGCGTGATGCTCATTCCATGCGCGACTCCACTCACAGGAGTCGGGGGTGCATTGACCGTCCTGAGTTGGGCTTTACTTGGACTGTAACCCAGGCCCAACCTTGTCGCTGCCATCTTGGTCATGATATTGACATCTGAACCCGTGTCGACCATAGCACGCGCGGGTCTTCTATTTATCGTAATGTCGACATACTGCGCGCCGTATCCTCTTGGCTTCTCTGGCTACTTCATGATGGCTCCACATAGTCCTATCGAGCCCAACTGTGTTGTCTCTACGCCTTGTCCTTGCTCCTGTGCGTCTTTCGCCTTTCGCTCTCGCAAGATAGCACCAAGGCTCTTCAGTTCAGGGCACTTTGCATAGCCATGCGGCCCATTACATATGTCATTACATATGTAGCAACCACCTTTGTTGGCAACCTCTGTCTTCCTCTCCGTGTTTCCATGACGTCTAGACTTCTTGCCATCGGACTTGTAGGTATCATGATTCTTGGGATGTGGCCGCTGCTCCTCGCCTTTGCCACGATCTCTCCCACCATGGTCATGACTATCTCTCATCTCTTCTCCTCTAGCTCTGTCGGGCATCTCATGACTGGAGTCTGTCAAAGATTCGGCGGCCTGCGTGATGGCTTCGTGTATGGTCCTAACTTGCCGACATTCCAACTCCATCCTGGCCTAATTTTGCAGCCCATCCATGAAGTGGAACAGCATATCATCATCCGTGAGGTTAGGAATTTGAAGCGTGAGGGTAGTGAACTCGTGCACATATGTGCGGATGCTGCCCGTTTGCTTCAGCTCCCTAAACTTGCGCTTCGCCTCATAGATGATGTTGTTAGGGGAGAAGACTTTCTTGAAATCCTCCCGGAATTGCTCCCAGGTGTTGATGGTGCACGTCCCCTTCCCTATCTTGGCCTACTTGCGCCTCCACCATAGCATGGCTATCTCCGAAAGATACAACACAGCGGTGTTGATCTTACTCTCGTCGCTCTTCAGCCCGTTGCGCTTGGAGTAATTCTCCAAATGCCAAAGGAAACCCTCCACCTCTTGCGCATCACGGCCGCCTTTGAACATAGGTGTCTTGGGAGCCTCGACCCTGGCCTCCCTATCTCGGTCAAGCGACGATGATCCTCCAGCTGCCACACCTTTCTTGAGTGCTTTCATCTCGGCCTTCATGGTCTCAATCGTGCTCAACGCCTCCATGAGCCGACGCTCCAAGGAAGTGATAGCCTTCTTCATCTCAAACTTGGCCAGCTGACGTCCCTCCAACTCCTTACGGATGTTTTCGGTCTCCTCAAGGGTGAAGTCTTCGAGAGTCTTGAATTTGCCATCGGCCACATTCATGCGCCGGCGGATGGACGATATGGATTTTTTCGAGATAGTTAACCACTTTTTTCACCGTGAGANTTCCTTTGCGAAGTTGAACTCGGAAAGATAGGGAACTTCTTTCTATAAGCTGTAGAAATGGGACCGGTTAGAAGGTGACAACCCTAATGAATTGACTATGAAGGTGGCTCTTAGCTACATCAGCGCTCAAATTCCTTAATCGTTATTGCCCAGGCTTCGATGATCAACCCCTGGCACATTTTGGTTTTGATCTTCGGCCATCCTGGTCCTCAGGACCCAACACTATATTATTCTTATATATTTCCTTTCAAATGAAAAGATGCAAAAGGTGTTGATACGTCCTATCCACATAGAAATCTTACCCTCTTCCACACATTACCGGTGGATGCTACAGCCGCTATCACTTTGGCTGCAGGATGGGAATGAAGGTCGAGGAGGCAGGGAAGAAAAGGTTATTCGCTATTGGCTTACCCTTATATCAGGCCTTGGTACGGCCTATACATGATGGATGAAGGTTTTGTCAAGGTTAAGAATGGATGGTACCTATAATCAGACCCAACCGTTGCAGTACTTGAGAAGAAAGAAAAAATGATTCTCTTTTTATCTATCTTAAGGCTGCTACCGATTCCTTATCTGTTATCCTGACGTCCTGTATGCAGGGTTGTTCGGAAATCCCTTTGCAACTTCCTGGACGTTCATACTTTGTTCTGTAGTCTTTCAATTACCATATAGTTTCTATAATATAATAAAGGCTATAGGTCATCGGTTGTGACGTTTACGAAGGGTCAACCCCTCGGATTTTTTCGTTCTTGGCCTCTATTCACACTTAAACATCATATGCTTGTGTGGATAGCTACTGAAAGGGTGTATGGCACGACGAAGCTTTGCGACTATGCCATTCTTGGCGACGGTGATCGCCGACGAGAAGGTGACGGCCACTTAGCATAATATATAGTTTCAGTGTACTATAACTATATCTAAAGAAAAGTCTCCCATTTGAAACATTATTTATTATAAGTCATGTTTTGGAGTTTGCCAAATAATTTAGGAGCGACGAAGTTACTAGGGATTTCTCTCCAGTGTCTGCTAAGATGCTCCGGTCTTTGGTTGACGCTATTTATGTGGAAAAGACCCCGATTTTCTCAAAGATTAGAGATGTCACTGGCACGGCCTGCCTTGCCACTTCAACCCTTGTGACCCACTCTTCTCCTGCGGTGACGCCAATGGCCTCCTCGCCAAGTTCATCGTCACTTGCTTCAGTGGTCGAGGGCGGATGAGATGTTAGTGCCTTGCTGTGTGTGGGATCCAGCAGCATTTCCTCATGACTCTTTTGGTGCTTCTTTCCCTTGCGGGTCTTCTTTCCACCATCCGAACGGACGTTGGTGGTACTAGCGACGTTCACGTCTCCTTCGGTTGCCATTCCCTTAGTATCAAGCCTCGCTCTGATACCAAGTTGTCACGGACTTAGAGTTTTACTAAAGCTCCGTGCGGCACTTGACAACTTACTCACTAGTCTTTCAAGATCTTGTAAGCTCAAGTAAGCCTTTTATGCTAAGATCGCTAAGAGAATGAAAGGAAAGACTTAGAGAATTTTGGAAGAAGGCTTTATATTGCTTGGAGAATGCTTTTACAAGTTGCTTGAATGCTTGGTTGCTTTCTTTCTTGGTGCCTAGCAAATGAGGGGCACCTCTATTT
This sequence comes from Solanum stenotomum, assembly GCF_019186545.1. Classification (NCBI taxonomy): domain Eukaryota; kingdom Viridiplantae; phylum Streptophyta; class Magnoliopsida; order Solanales; family Solanaceae; genus Solanum; species Solanum stenotomum. The sequence goes on along the minus strand of NC_064286.1, from coordinate 45,997,042 downwards.
ATACTAACACCTAGGGACTAAAGTGCAATTTAAAATTACTTTACAAGTCTCTAGACTATTTACACTTTAGTCCCTCTCTAGAAATTTCAACACTTTCTAGGAATTTCTAAGATTTTCCAAGAAAATATCTAAGGCATTCTAGAGAATTCTAAGGAAGGACCTAGGGATTTCTAAGTCTTCTTGAAAACTCTAAGGGCTTCTAGAGTTCTCTATAAACCTCTCCATAACTCTAGACTCTTCCGCCCCTATCCGACTGCAAAATTTGATTGTGAAGTGGCGGGACGTGACACCTATCTATTTAAGGTAGGTACAAGTGCAAACTTTTTCCATCTTTGGTCTGTCAAGATGTTATGGAGAAGATGATGAAGCGTGGTGTTGCTCGTTGTTGTTCGTGTTAATTTTCTTTGTATGTGTACGAAGAAAGGAAACCTATGCTTGCTACTATTTGGTAGGTACCATTTATCAAAAGTGGTCTTGTATGCAAGTTAAAGTAGAATGGAGTTGTGCGTGCTTCCCTCCATCACACTATTTATCAAAAGTAGTATCTAGCTGATGTTGGTCCTTACTATATTTTGTTCTTACATGTACTTGTTAGATTTGTTAGGGTCTCTCTTCTCAATTATAAATTTTATTTTTGTGTTATTGGCTAATTGGAGTTAAGAGATCTTTTTAAAGTAATTTGCAAGCTTCAATTGTCATCTTTCAATTTTGACTTCTGATTATATACTTCTGCTTTTATGTTGATGTTTGATACATTCGTTTCAAGTTTCATCTCCATCCTCATCCTAGTAATTGAATTGTTTTTTGCAGACATTGATTTTTTTGGGTGTGTTTGGTATGAAGGAAAATACTTTCCGGAAAGTGTTTTGCAATTTTCTCATGATTGGTTGGGTAAAATGTTTTAGAAAATGTTTTCCAAATCAACTCATTTTCCTCAAATTTAAGGAAAATGATGCCCCTTCAAAAATTAAGGAAAACATTTTCCAAAACTCTCCTCCAACTTCAAATTACAATTTTTTTGTTGAAAAAACAAATCAGTTTAAAGCTTTTTTATTTTGAAAAAAAAAATTCAACTTCAATTTTTAATTTTTTTACCCCACCCTTATCNCCCCCCCCCCCCCCCCCCCCCCTCCAAAAATTAGTTTGTTTTTAAAAAATATTTTCAATTTTTATTTTCATCCTTCTCCACTCCTACCCTCGACCCCCTCCCCCGCCAGCCCCCCCCACCCCACTACCCAAAAAAATTTAAAAAATTAAAGTTTGTTTCTAAAAAATATTTCAAATTCAAATTCTTATTTTTCATGCACCCA
>NC_064286.1:45877216-45995402 GCF_019186545.1 Solanum stenotomum | reverse complement strand
CTCCCCCCCCCCCCCACCACCTCACCCTCCCCCCAAAAAATTTAAGTTTATTTTTAAAAAATATTTTCAGTTTCAATTCAAAAATTATTTTCTACTCTCTAGTAAAAATAAAAGATATTTTCTCAAAAATATTTTTCATTCATAAATCAAACACTAAAAAATCTTTTCCAGAAAATATTTTCTACTCACCAACCAAACATGAGAAAATAAGTCCAAACTCTACTTGTTTTCCATGAAAACATTTTCCTTCGTACCAAAAACACCCTTTATTTCTATTTTTTATACGCAATCTATATTTAAAGTTTAAAATAGCTGAGATATATATAAAACAAGCTAAAGAATAATACGAACATTGATTTTTTATCTCTATTTTTCTTTATAGGCAATCCATATTTAAAGTTTAAAATAGCTAAGATATAAAACACAAGCTACAGAATAATATCGACAATTTTACTCATCTCCACCCCCATTCTACTATTGTTTTTTAATAATAATTCTCATATACCCTATGTTTCTTTTATAATAGGGATTGTTTGGTTCCACCTTCAATCCTAGATTAATTTATTCCACCTTCATAATGGGGATTGGGTACCACTTCCCAAATAAAATAACACCAAATTTTGAGATACAAAATTTATTCTGCTAATAGTTATAACTTTAACCAAACAAAATATAAATTCAATCTCAAACTTAATCATAGTTTATGCTTACACCTTAATATAGTAACACAAAGAATGAACTGTAAAATCTAGTATTTTAAACAAACCAAATAACTTTTACTAGATCATTTCCTCTTTCGCTTAATTTATCATCAAACATAGGAGCGAATTTACATGCTAAAATGGGTTACGTGAATCCATGATTTCTCCATAAAATAAGATATCTATGTATATATTTTATAAAATTAATATATTGTTTGGTGGCACTCATGCTACAAGAAAGCTAAACGTCGTAATTGAGTGTTAAGTTTCAAAAATTTCCTCTTAATACATTCTTTCCTTCTTTTTCTTAGTGGTGCATCCAAATATTAGAAATTTTAGATACGCATTTGAATTCAGATTCACACAGAGGAGGCAACTTGTTTTCCCTTCATCAAAATATCTTGGAAAAATTAGCTAATTAGTCAAAATTCTTAACATAATTATTGAAAATATTCATACTTTAAATTAATTATTAAAAATGTCAATATGACAATATTTTAGCAAATAAAGTATATCCTAATATAATTCATTTACCTTCTTTTAATTTTTCAAATTGGGTCCTTTTTTTGACTCCCTTACCGGTGAAAGGAAAGAAAAAAAGACTCTATTACCCACTTTTCTCTCTCTAAATTTTTTTATCCAAATTCTATCCTTTCTCTTTCACACTCTCTCATGATTTCTTCCATTATTCCATCTCCTCAAGTAACTTAAACTTTGCATTTTTTAAATCAAAATTCCTCCATTTTTGTTAGAAATCTCAGAAATCATTCGAAAGATTTTCAACCTTTTATACATGTAAATACATTATTGTAAAGTATCTTTTCAATTTTTTTATTTTTGGGTATTTATGATTTTTCGCGATTTCGACTCAATAGTTTCATTTTTTCTGTGATTTGTTTTTTTCGTATTGGAGATATAGTAGCTCATTAACATTCATATAGCATATAGATTGTTTGATTTTATATGCATTGTTGTGTGTTTAGTAATTTCGAGATTTTTATTTAGGGTTTTAGGTAAGGGAGAAGAATTTGATTTTCACTATAATGTCCTATTCAAAGAGGATTACAAGAGGTATCTCAAATAATCATCAACTTTTTCAAAATTTTCAGCTATTGTATTATGCATTACCCAAGGATTGTTCGAAAATGTAGGCTCTGTGGCCAAATGTCTGGAGAGAGTAGTTCAAAAAAAAAAAAGAGGTGTGGATGCGAAAGAAGTTGATGAACAAGCTTAACAATATTTGTATTCAATATTGATAAATGTATGTATTTACTTTCATACTTTTATCCCTGTGTAAAAAAATTGTATCACAATGAACAAAATTGTATTACAAAATATAAACTCACATTCGTTTAACAATACCTGTATTCAATATTGATAATTGTATGTATTTACTTTCATACTTGTATCCTAGTGATCAAAATTATATTACATAAATGCCTATGTATTTATATCATTATCAAATATGTTTGTTGTATTCCAAACAACCACTTACAAAATACAGTACAATTATCATAACTTTGTATTTCAAACAACCACTTATAATATACACCATAATTATCATAGCTTTTCCGATAATAGATATCAAAAAAAAAAAAAAACCAACCAAACACATTATCAAAACGTTTCTTTTTCAGATTGTGGATACAATATTTATCAAGACGATAAAGGATAAAATATTTATCAAAACTATTCTTCAATTGCACTAAACATTACACCCTCCGTCCCTTTTTATAAGTCATCCGAGTTTTATTGGGTTTTATGTAACTTGTGCAGTTCCAGGCCATATTGGTTAGGGTTTCAACTAAAAAATATTTTCTTCTAAATTTTTAAAAGTATTTTTTAAATCACTTCATGAATGTTAAATATAATTTTAAATTTTAGACTAAACAATCAGGCCGGATTGGTTAATCTGGTGCTATCAAATCACAAATAGTATTAGTTCAACCGATTCTAATTATCGATTGAGGTTTGTGCTCGATCGATTCCAGATCTTCAAGGTGAACTGACACGTCACGACTGATGAGTCCACAATTCGGACTCATTTAGAGCTATATTTTGATAGAATTAGTGTCTTCAAATGCATATTTTGTCTCAATATCGGATGAAAATCCTTAAGTTTCAAGTATTTGGAGTTTGAGGCAAAGCATGAACACTACTTGGCAAAAGGGAACAAGACGGCTGAAAAGAATGAAGAAATGAAAGCCTGAAGATCGCCGAGTCCAGTTGGTGAGTCGTTGATCGGCCTGGAGATCGCCTTTTGTTCCAGTACGCTGAGCCCTGAAGGAAAAGGTCAAGTTGGCGATGAAATGGAGTTGTCGGCGTGTCGCCGAACAGTTTCGCGAAGCAGTACCATATCACCCAATGACTCAAAACGTGAAGAGGCTAAAGGCTAAAGCAGGAAGGCGATGAAATCGACCAAACGGCGGATCGCCGAATGTATTGGTGATCTCGACTAACTTCGCCGAAGGGTCCTTCGCAGCACATTTTCAAACACTATAAATACTGGTTTAAATTTCTAGCTTAGTATCATATCATTATTATTCTTAGAACTTTTTACTATTTTTTAGAAAGTCTAAGTTTTAGAGGGTTTTGGAGACTTTGTTCTAAGACCTTGAAGATTCAAAGGGTTTCAACTTCAAGAAATTGGACTTGGGTCTCAAAGATTCTTCACTCTTGACGTGTTTTTAGACTTAATCCTTCATACCTAGTTGATGGAAACTGATATTGGTATAAATTTTTATCTCTTTTACATGTCTAGCTAAAACCCCAATTCTTGGGGTGTGATTTTGTAAATATGGGCTAGATTAGTTGTTGGGTCTTGCTTGTTGATGGTTTATTTGTTGTTTAAATGTGATTTTGTTTAGTAGCTGTGTATGAACTTAATGGAGTTGTAATTGCAAATACGATTTCATCTTAGTGTTTTCGGCTTGCTCGAGAGAGAGAGGTCGTAAAACTAAGACTACTAAATTGATAGCCGGTGGTATTGGGTCGACATGGGTTCAACTCGAGAGAGTGAATCCTAGTCCTTCTCCCACACATTCAGCTCGAGAAAGTGAATGGTCTAAGGCGGAGGTTGTGCTTAAAGTGGCAACTCGGTGTTCGAGAGAAACCAAGTCGATTCGGAGTAAGTTGCTCGAGAGAGAATTTACCCCCACTATAGTCTAGCCTAGTCACAAATACTCAATAATTTACTATCAGAAGCATGTACCAGACAATTTAGTTTATCCCTTATTCCTATCACATCCCAAGAATCCCGTCTCTCTATCTAGTTTTCGTATATTTTCATTGTTTGTAGTTGTTAATTAATACAAAACCCCCCATTGACAATTGACGATTGTGTTACCCCCTTTAGATTTAGTATATTCATATTCGATAATGTCTATAGCTATGACTAATTAGAACTAAATTTTATTTTTCTATTAATTCTCAAAACCACTCCCTTGGGAGTCGACCCCAACCCTTGGTTGGGTTACTTTACTATTGTACGATCGTAGACACTCGAATTGGAAGTTGTGTCTTGATTATGCAAACATCAAAATGGCGCCGCTGCTGGGAAGTGGTGTTATTTGAGAATTTTTAGTTTAGTAAAATTTTTGTTCTTGTTAGTCGTATTTTACTAACTTTATTTTTAGTTTTGTTTTTCTTTGCGTTGTTGTTGTAGGCAGATACCCTGAGCATGGCTGAGGGAAATGGTAGCAAATTGGCTGAGACAAATCAAGAAGTGAGAGGGACTTCAAGTTAACCGCACTAGTAACTTAGCTAAACGATTTGGCCACCAAAATATCAGGGGTGGAAAAGAAGTGCAAAATTCAAGGGAGGTACATACCCCCTCATGAGCGGAAAAAGTCTAGAGATAGGGAGAACAATCGTGTTGAGGACACACTATAAATCATTCTCCAAAAGATCACCGAACAAGATCGAGTGTTGGAAGAGATGAAAGAGAATATTGAAGTGTTGAATCAGATGATTGGCTCTTATTCTAGATCGATCCAGCTGATCAGGACACTCATGAGTTATGCAGTACCTCCTCTCCACTCAAATGAACTATTGGGGTTACCTAGTAACACTAGGGCCAACCCCAATGATAGAGAGTGAGTAAGGACTTGCATCGGGCCACGACATTAACTAAGGCGTTTCTTGGGAGGTAACCCAAGCCTTAAATGCTTTATTTTTGTCTTAGAAATAATGGTGTTCTGATTTTGTAGGTTCAAGTGTGAAAAATATGTGAAAAGTGCAAGTTGGAGGGCATAAGTCCAGTCGGTGAATCGTCGAGGAGTTAGACGAGGCCAACTCAAACCGCCGTTCGACGCAAGAAAATCTTACATCAGATTCTGTAACAATCAGCGAGCACGAGGAACAACATGGTGAGTCACCAACTAGGTCGGTGACCGCAATGAAGACTGTCGTTTGGATCCTCACTTTGACTGAAGGTCCTGTAAATCTCGGCGAGGTAAGTAACCACTCAGCGGATCACTGAGTAGCTGGGCGAATTCGACTAATGTTGTCGAATGGGTGAGATCTAGATAACATTTTATAAGCCACAGGTTTAAACTCTCAGCCTTTTTCATTTTCCCTTACTCTCGATCTTCGTAAAATCGCACCTACTTAGTATTTTCAATATTTCCACATTCGATAAGTATTTTAGTTGATTGATATGTGCTCAGAATTGGATTACTTTGCCGCCTAGCATTTCAGTCTTGTTTTAATCGGCAGTAAAGGATGGTTTTCCCAAACCCCACATTTATTTTTGATATTTAAACTCTTATCCAAGTGATGCTATCTGGTTGTCGTGTGTTGGGCCTCTTTGATAGGTTTAGATTGTTGAAATGCCAAGTTTAATTCGTAAATCTTGCCCATTTTATCTTGATTTTTGAATTCCCTTTTTGTTGTGCGTCAAAATGAGTTAAATCTTGTGGGGTTGTGTGTGCGGGGTGTTTAGCATGGTTGAGTGCTTTGGGTCTGAGCTTAATTGTACTAGTGCATAGTTTAATTTTGTTTTCGAGGGTTACGGGGTTGAATTCGAGAAGGTGGGTTGCATAAAGGCATGTTCGGTCGTTTGGCGAGCTGGGTCGAGCTCGCCGAACCACTCTGCGGCTTGCCTATTGACCCCATCTCACCTTTAATTTCATGCTATATGTGTTGTTGGTTTCTGTAACTTTCGGCGAAGAGTTTTTGGTCTCCAAAAGCACTCGACGACTCACCGAAAGTCTTCTTGATCGCGCTTTGTCTGCACTCCTGAACCTTTGTTGAACTGTATCTTTTAGCAGACAAAACGCTGCTCGCTGAAAGAGGTTGGCAACTCACCGAAAGAGGTCGGCGACTCGCCGAAAAGACCTTCCCATCACCAATATGCTAAATTTTTTTAAGCCAATCCTGTCAGCGAGTGTAAGCGTCTATAGTTTCAATCCTGAAATACAGTAAATAGGAAAAGAAAAATAGCAAGCAAATAATAATATTTGTATTTGAATAAATGCGAAGGTTACAATCTTTATAAAATCTCTTAAAAGAAGATATGTAATCCCCTGATTCTTCTCTCCACAGATGTTCTTGATTTGGCGAAATACTTGCGCCTCAATACTTGGAGCGCAGACTTCTTTGTATGCGGAAGACTTGCAGATCACCAATGAAGAGCAACTATGTATTTCTGTGTGTATGTATGTGTGTATGTACCTCTTTTGGTCTTATGAAGACCTCTTTATATAGGCTTGAGCTAGGGCTTTAGGGGTATTTTGGTCCAAGCAATTTTGACCCCTAGGCCTGAAGAATATGAGTTGGGCCCATCTTGTCAATTTAATGGACTGGCCCAAATGTTATTTGAACTTGATTTAAGTCATATAATTCTGACATAAATATTAATCCGACTTTATTAACCAATAATTTGACTTGGTCAATGTATCATGAATTTAAGATTTAATCCAAATTTAGTATGAATTTATCAATAAAACTTCACTGTCTACAAATGCCCCCTGCTTCGAGGCTTGTTGGGGTGCTCGATTTATCGAACTTGTAAAGACAAGTCTTGAAGTATTTGTGAAGCAATTTTTTTTTTTTTCGTAGTTGATCTTTCAAGAATCATTTGAAGCTTCATGAGAAATGACTATGCCGATATGTTGATGTCAACATTTACCAGAGTCTTCATGATAACATTCTCTAATTTGGAAGAGATCATTTGACTTTCGGTTGTTTATCAACTCATTTTCGACTTGAAGTGTTTCGAGCTCATGAAGACTTATCGCATGACATTTCTTCATAGTTTGGTAATTTTATTTGGGTCATCAACTACAAAACGACCGCCAATTCGATGAGCAAGGATTGCATCTACAAGCTTGACTTGGTGATATAGAGCTTGTGATTTCGACAAAAATTTTAGGCGCTGCTTTCTTTGGGGTTGAATGCCCTGCCAGTTTTTTTTTTACTGCCCATGTAGTTTCTGAGAAAACCTTACCATAATTTGGTTTCTATGAGATTTACATAACTCGACTTCTTTGGAAAATTTTCATAATTTGATTCTTATGAAAACTTGCCAAATTTGATTTCTATGGAATTTCCATAATTTGATTCCCATGGAAAATTTCCATAATTTAATTCCTACGAAAACTTACCATAATTTCCATAATTTGTAGGAACTAAACTTTCCATCATTATAATTTTCCATAATTTGTAGGAATCAAATTGATGTCTCCATATTTTGAAATCTATATATACCCACATTCACCCGGTGATTGTACATCGCATTGCCGCATCGTCAAGTTCAATTGAGACCTTCTCTCTCAACTTTGATTTTCGTCACCCTTTTTCAGCTCAGCCCGACTTTGGTAGGAAATTCATATCTCATTGTAGGGATATTGAAATCGTGATCCGTTTGATTTTCCAGAAATTAGACTCATAGAGCTACAATATATCTGAAAATCACGATCAGACAACTCTCGGATTTACTGAGGTGATTTTTTGAACTCAGACTAAAATTCTGATAAGCTGAACGCATCAGCTTTTTGTGACTTCGTGGAAAAATTCATATCTGGACGTAGGAATAACGAAATCACAAGCGGTTTGGGGTGTTGGAAAGTAAATTCATAGGGCTACATCATATACGAAAACCACGATTAGATTGCATCTGTGTTGATTTAGTTTTCTATTTGAAATCAGCCTTTCACCAACCACAAAAATTTGAGGCTACCACCTTTATTTTGGATATGTTCATACGAAACTGAACTTTTTCTTTTGTCTAATTTTTTTCGCAGATATTTGATAAAGAAATAAGACTCCGATCCCGCAACATGATGCACTTCCGCGATCGAGATTCGCCGCATCCTCTTCTATAAATAGTGGGCGACGACCAACAAAATCCGAATGCCAAAGTTCTACTTTTGGAAGTTCAACCTCCTGCTATCGGCGTCTTCTCCCTTGTTAGTGGAGCATATGATGAATCTCTTCTCCTTAAAGAATGGTCAAAAATGGATACTAAAGATGTTATGAGAAACTTCTCGAGCAAGGCTACTAGCATGAAAGTTCCTTTATTGAAATCCGTGATTCATCATGACGCAGCATCTTCTAAATCTTCTCATTCTGATGGAAGTTTCAGCAATTGGCGTGTTCCTTCTTCTAACTTTGGCAATGTTTGCTACACACCTGGCTACTGGGAATGGGTAGAGGACGTGCTGCCCCGCCACAAGGAGATTTTGGAGCTCATCAAGGTCTATGACGCTGTATATACTTCTTTGTTCACGTATGACTATGACGACAATGTACTCCATGCTTTTTGTGAACTTTGGCGCCCATCTACCAATACGCTTTCTACTTTCATTGGAGAGATGTCCATATCACTTTGGGACTTACAATCAATTGGAGGTCTCCCCGTACAAGGGCACTTTTATGACGAAGTCATTCCCTCGGCGAAAGAATTGACACAGACGGATACTCAAAAAGAATTGCTTCTTCCCCAAAGTTGTCGATATTTGTTTTCAGCCTTCTACAGATTAGCGAAAGATGATCTCCAGGAGGTGTCTGTCCATGATTGGGTGATGTTTTGGTTTAGAGGACCTAATAGATATGCCGAGCCTCCGCAAAAGGTGTCAAAGGTATGAGCCACAAAGCCAAGATTATCACAATCCTTCTGGACATATTGATTCGAACTTCCTACCGCGGACTGACGAGGAGAATGCCCCCTTTGTTGAGTTAGATGTGGAAGAATCACTTAGAGATGAGACTAACTTGGCAGCCTTTTTTGCTTGTTGGCTTTGCAAATTTTTTCTTCCGAATAAGAAAATCAACCATGTGCGAGCTAGTGTTTTTAAAGTTGCGAGCTTGATGGCTCATGGAAAGAAATTCTCCTTAGCGGTCCCAGTTCTTGCAAGCATATATCGCGGCCTGAAAGAAATCTCTACTTCTTCAAACTTGAGTGTGGCAAATATAATTTTCCCCATACACTATGTATATGGTTGGCTTGGGGAATACTTTGGGACTCATCATCGTGCCAATCGTTCACATTGATCGATACCTCTTTGCAAAATTTCTAGCGAGAAGATGGCCAAGTGTTTTAATTTTACTGACGCCCAAAAGTTATTTCAACAGGATGATGCCCATCGCCTCCATCATTTAGCAATGCTGCAAGGGAGGAATTTGCACCTTACTGATAATGGCAAGCTTTCAAATTCGTGGAACGAATATATCATAAGCCTTCGTTCAGGCTATGTAACCCTTAGGCATGATTCAAATTTCATCGTGGAGTCCTACAGCCCTATCAAATTTAGTCGACAATTCGGTTTTTGTCAAGATGTTCCCGGAGATCTTGTGGAGCGTCCTTACGATGGTACACTATTAACATTGGTGCAACTTTGGAATTCTTCTTTTCGACTTGATACTTTTTCTAAAGTCATGATTCCAATGTGCCCATTAGAAGGTGCTCCTTTAATGACCCGCGAGTATGTAGACTGGTGGCCATCCCAAAGGATGAATACTTCTCAAGGAAACCTCTGCATCATTTTAAAGAAGACGAAGCAAGACTCTTCATCCACTTCATCTAAAGGGGCTTCTGATCAATCAAAGGAAAAGTCACATCCTTCTTCCAAATCTCAAGTGAAGTCAAATGATACTCTGCAAGTCGCTAAGACCTCATCCAAGTCTAAAACCTCGAAAGATGGGGATGTGCCTGCGAAGTCAAAATTGAGGCATCTCACATTAGCCTCAAAGGCGACTTCACCTGCTCCCGAAGTTGGCCATAATTCTTTTGGAACAAATGAACTTCATGTATCATCAGACAATGGTGATGACCAAACGTCAAACCTTGAGACGCCTTGTGATGAAATTTCTCATATGTACGCTTCACCGGATGGTGTTAGACGAACCAATGCATCTCCTAGTCCAACAGATCGTCACTGGAATCGTCCAAAAAGAAAGGCACAAGAACTAGATGATATTTGTTGTGGTATTGATATTTTAGATACAATTGTCATTGATGATAACGATTTTGTTGATTTGAATTCGGCATAATTGTTTGAATTGGCAAAACAAGTAAGCCCCCCCCCCCCTCCATCTTTTTTTCAAAGTTTTGAATTTGATCATCTTTTTGTTCTTACTTTTTTTTTTTTTAGTTGGACCTTCAAGAACTAAATGGTGGCGACCTTAACAATGGCGCGGTTGCAGATTTCACAGTAGATCTTAATGGTCTTGATGCGGCTGCAAAAGATTTTCATTCTTCCATTAGTGACGTGATGCCTTCATTGGAAGTAGTTCCACCAAGAAAGTCACCTTCTAATGACGTGATTCCTTCATTGGAAGTAGCTCCGCCAAGAAAGTCACCAAGTAATGATGTGATGCCTTCATTGGAAGTAGTTCCACCAAGAAAGTCACCAAGTAGGCCGTTGCGACCTGGTGCTCCTACTTTTGAGCCACAAGAAATCATTTACCGCGCCAAATCAACCTTTGTTTCTGAGATGTGGGGCGCATTGTGTGGATGGATTACACAATTTTCCTTAGGTTCTTTAGATGGCTTTACAGAATTGGAGTCAAGTATCGCATCAACTCTTGAGGAGATTAGAAAGGTAAACATTATTGATGTTTCTTCTTTGGAGGATCATGTCGAGAATTTCTTCAAGTCGTACGCGGAGTATGATACTTTAAGATTATCAAAGATGACTAAAGAATCACATGAAAAGGCTCTCGCTGATGCACAACACCGTCTCGATGATGCAAAGATGGCACATGAAAAGTTGGATGGATCTATGGAGAAACTTCAAGCAACTCTAGCAGATGTGGAGAAAGACTTAAAAGCCTTGACTTACAAGAAAAAGAAAGTGACCGCGCTCATTAACAAATATCAAAAGAAGCTGTCCAAAAGTCAAGAGAATGTCACCATTACGGAGGGCGAGATTTATACCATTGAGGAAAATAATGTGATGTCTAACGATGAAGTTGAGAGACTAGCCAAGCTAAAAGGGGCGGTTGAGAAAAGTCGCCAAGAAATCATAAGCTTCAAACTTTTTCCATAGTTAAATTTTTTATTTATTTGCTTAGGATTTTCTAATTCGCTCATTGTGGTGTAATGGTTTTTTTTTTTTTTTGAAGCAATAAAATAGTGACTTATATTTCAATAAGAATTTTCTCCTCTTGAATTTTGGTTGTTCTTTCCACGAGCCCCTTTTCCTTATTAAAAAAAAAGACTCCATAAGCTAGAGTTTATACGAGGATAGCAACAAAACGTTAACTTTTCAGCTTTGCGCACATGAGGTAGAAAATTCATAACGTGGAGTAGGAGCACCAGAATAATGAGCTTCTTTTTTGTTGGAAAGACGACTTCGAGATATTCAATCCATATTAAAATCACGTCTATAGGATTTACGGATTAATACAGATTTATCTTCAAAGTCAGCTCAAAATCTGGGTGCTTGAATTTTCAGCTTTCTTCAGCTTTGCGCACATGTGGAAGAAAATTCATAACGTGGAGTAGGAGAGCCGGAATACTGAGCTTCTTTTTTTTTTGGAAAGATGACTTCGAGATCTTCAATCCATATAAAAATCACGTCCATAGGATTTACGGATTAATACAGATTTGTCTCCAAAGTCAGCTCGAAACCCGCGTGCTTGAATTTTCAGCTTTGAGTACATGTGGAAGGAAATTCATAACGTGGAGTAGGAGAGCCGGAATAATGAGCTTCCTTTTTTGTTGGAAAGACGACTTTGAGATCTTCAATCCATATAAAAATCACGTCCATAGGATCTACGGATTAATACAGATTTGTCTTCAAAGTCAGCTCAAAATCTGGGTGCTTGAATTTTCATTTGAAAGAATTAGCATGATATTCACATGACTTTTTTTTTTTTTTTTTTAATTCTTATGACTGAACCTAGAGTAATAATACTCTAAGCTGCCTACGTACCTCAGTGAAGAGGATCAAGTCATTACGTAGTTCAGAGAGTGAATTTTTTTTTTGTGGAGCCGTACACAGTTTATACACTTGCGGGCCAGGAGTATGACGCCGCTTCAAGGATAGTACTTCTTCAAGAATTTTCCATTGATGGGACCAATCCGCAAGCCGTCTGCATCCATAATTTTGTAAGCTCCGCTTGAATGGACTTCTTGAATAACATATGGTCCGTCGCATTTTGATGTGAACTTGCTTTTCGATTTATGAGATATGATAATTGGTCTTCTTACCGCAAGGACTTGATCACCGACTTGGAAAGACCTTAGGCGAACCTTTTTATTGAAAGCACGGGAAATATGAGCTTGATAGCACTCAAGACTTTGTTGAGCTTCCAACCTTTTCTCATCGAGAGATTCTAACTCTTCAAGGCGCAGACAAGCATTTTCTTCTTCAGTAAATCCCTCTTGGATGGCAAGCCTCAATGACGGTATTTGTCGTTCAAGTGGAAGGACTGCTTCAGTTCTAAAAACAAGAGAATAAGGAGTTGCTTGAGTCGGCGTGCGATGAGTCGTCCGGTATGCCCAAAGAGCTTTTTCCATTCTATCATGCCAATCCCTTTTAGTTTTGGAGACGACCTTCTTTAACAAGTTGCACAAGGTCTTGTTAAATGCTTCAGCAAGTCCATTTGCAGCAGCATAATACACTAATGAATTGCGTTGCTTGAAGCCAAAAAGGTCGCAGATCTTATCCATCAATTTATTGGTGAATGGTTTTCCATTATCTGTTAGTATATAACTAGGAATGCCAAAACGATAGATGATGTTTACCCTGATGAAGTTTGCAACATTTTCCTTCTTTACTTCTTTGAGGGCTATGGCCTCAACCCATTTTGAGAAGTAATCTGTCGCAGCCAAGATGTACAAGTGACCACCAGAAGATTTAGGTAGTGCTCCAACCACGTCTAGCCCCCAAGCATCAAATGGCCAAGATGCAACAGTCGGATGTAATACATCAGGAGGTTGGTGCATAAAGTTTGCATGAAATTGGCATGCTTGACATCTTCGAGCATAATCCAAGCAATCTTTTACCATTGTTGGCCAATAATACCCCATTCTTTTTATATGAAAGTGTAATCTGGGCCCAGATTAATGTGATCCACAAACTCCAGAATGTGCTTGTTGAATAGCTTGAATCGCTTCTTCTTCCCCCAAACAACGCAAGAGGACTCTCTTGAATGATCTTCGATATAGAGTATCTTTGTAGTAAAGAAACCTAGGAGCACGACGACGAATTTCGGTCTTTCTCTTTGGATCTTCTGGAAGTATATTATAACACAAGTAATCAATCAGAGCATGTCTCCAATCAACTATCTCAGCTTGTGACACATCTACAAGATGTTCAAATTTGTTTTCTTCATCCACATCCGGTGGTACTATCCATTTTTGGCAGATAGTGATTTGCGCTTGATCAGGCAGAGTTAAAGTTGAAGCCAAAGCGGCTAAAACATCAGCTTTCTTATTCTCCTTTCTTGGAACATGTTGAAGAGTTACATCTCCGAGCCATCTAATCAATTGTTGTGCACAGTCATGATAGAGACGCAATTCTGGCTTTTTGACTTCATAGCTACCCAACAATTGATTGATCACTAATTCAGAGTCTCCAAAAACTTGTAATTGCAATTGCTTCATATCAACCGCCATTTCAAGCCCATATATTAAGGCTTGATATTCTGCAACATTATTGGAGCAACATTGCGTTAAGGTGAAGGAATACGGCAAGATCTCCTCTTGAGAAGTGACAAATATCACCCCAGCGCCAGCCCCTTCGCGATGTGAGGCCTCATTAAAATACATCTTCCAAGGCGGTTGAACTTCAACAACCATTGCATCTTCATCAGGTAATTCATCAGTGAGTTCCCAATCATCAGGTATCGGGTGGTCTGCTAAGAAGTCTGCCAATGGTTGCCCTTTCACAGCCTTTTGAGGAACATACACAATTTTAAATTGTTGAAACTGGAGATACCATCTTGCTAGTCGATCATTGAGGACAGGTTTCGACATCACAAATTTGATGGGGTTAGATTTAGAAATAAGACGGACGACGTGAGCTTGAAATTAGTGTTTCATCTTCTGAATTGAGAAGACTAAGGCCAAACATAGCTTTTCGATTGGCGAGTACTTCAACTCATTTGGTGTCATCATCCTACTCAAGTAGTAAAGGGAATTTTCTTTCCCTTTGCCATTCTCTTGGGCTAAGAGTGCTCCCACTGATCTTTCTTGAGCTGATATGTAAAGTATCAATGGCTTTCCAGGAACATGAGCTGCTAAAATTGGTGGTTTTGTCAAGTAAGACTTGATGCTCTCAAAGGCATTACTACAAGCTTGGTTCCATTCGAAAATAGTGCCCTTTTTCATAAGGCGGCTGAATGGTTGGCACTTTCCTGCTAGATTCGAGATGAATCTCCTAAGATATGCTAGCTTCCCTTGCAGACTCTTCAATTCATGGATGTTTCTTGGCTCTACCATCTTCAGAATTGCATCTACTTTTACTTAATCAATTTCTATTCCTCGATGTCATACAATGAAGCCGAGGAATTTTCCAGAGGTAACTCTAAACGCACATTTCAAAGGATTCATTCTAAGTTGATACCTTCGTAGTAAATCAAACACCATCCTCAAATCTTGCAAGTGATCACACTTTTTTCTTGATTTCACTACTAAATCATCAACATAACATTCAACGTTTTTGTGAAGAATGGTATCAAAGATGTTTTGCATAGCTCTTTGGTATGTTGCTCCTGCGTTCTTCAAACCGAAAGGCATTACTTTGTAGCAATAAATGCCCTTAGGAGTGCGAAATGCGGTCAACTCTTCATCCTTTGGAGACATGCGGATCTGATTGTAGCCGGATGAACCATTCATAAAAGACATCGCCTCATACCCAGTAGTGGCATCAATCATAAGCTCAGGGATAGGAAGTGGAAACTCATCTTTGGGGCATGCATTATTGAGATCCCTAAAGTCAACGCAAACTCGAATTTTCCCATTCTTCTTCCTCACGGGGACAATACTTGAAACCCATGTGGGGTACTTAACTTCACGGATAAAGCCAGCCTTAATAAGCTTGTTAACTTCAGTTTCGATCACAGGAACCAATTCAGGCCTAAAACACCATTGAGCTTGCTTGATGGGAAGTGCACCACTTTTCACAGCAAGATGATGGACTGCTACTTTCGGGTCTAATCCAGGCATTTCTTTGTAACTCCAGGAAAATACATCTTTATACTCTTTGAGTAAGTCAACGTAGGCCTTTTCCTCATCACTCGCCAGTGAAGCATTCACATAAGTGGGTTTTGGATCTTCATCAGTTCCAAGGTTGATTTCTTTCAATGCATCAACTGTCACCTTTACTCCTTCTTCAAGTTCGGGTGGTGCATCTTTAGCATCTTCATCTTCTTGAGGTTCTCCATCATTGAAAGATATATGGTAACACCATGAAACATTCCCCAACTCTCCATCAATTTTAATTGGAGAAAAAATATGCCTTTCATCTTGTATAGTGACATGATATGAAGAGCCAACACTTTCTTCATCTTCATCACGTTGCTTGGTGTAGACCACAACATGCGACTTTGCCTTTAGTACTTCTCCACATGAGACCACAATGTTCGTCTGCCGCCTCATTCTAGAAGGGATTAGACTTTGAAAGTCTTTAGAAGCATTTTGAGATTTTGGTAAAGCAGATGCTTGAATACTTTTGCTATTTCTCCAAACCTTGTTTTTCTTCCTCAATGGCCCCAACCTTTCAAATATAGAAATCCTCTTCGTTGAGCTTCCAAGTCGGTCAAAGACAGAAGGCCTTTTGTTATAATTAGTAGACTCATCTTCCACAGTTATGTAGTTGTTGCTTACCTTTTTTATGGAGATGCGGATAGGTGGAGGTTGTTTGTAGCCCAACCCTTCACGTTGTTGCCTCATAGCAGGTTCTGATGGAAGCTTCTCCAATTTTGACGGTTCGTTTGGATCGAATCCAGCTTTTGCTAGCAGCCTGTAAGCATTAGGATCAAAACCTTCTTCTGTACGCTTCATTGGGAGTGCTTCATATAGGGGTGACTTAGGGGCCACAAATTTTCTGTGAAGTAATGACTTAGGAGCCACAGACTTCCCAAGTAATTTTGTGGATGACTTCACCGTATCAATTCGCCTTACAGGAAGGGTCAACCCTTCCAGCGCATTTTCTCGCAACTCGAGAGAGTGTCCTTTGTCCTCCTTTGCCTTTGGGACATAACGAAAAATGGGTGTGACCTTTTTACTTGAAAAGGCACCAATCACGTTAGGCATCTTGTTTGGATTGCCAAGCTTTGAATCTTCTTTGTTTACGACTTTTGCCTTATCGACCGCTACCTTAACCATATTGTTAGGGAATTTGACATCTCTGGATGCAATGGCATCGACTTTTATGGAATATTTCTTCAAGTAAAACTTTGCGTCAGCAAAGTGAGCTTCAGCTTCAGTGAATGGATTATCATCCGCAATAACACTTTTTGCAACTCCATCCTCATAATACTTCAAACATTGGTGGTAGGTAGATGGGATTACTTTGTTCTCATGTACCCACGGCCTACCAAGCAAAATGTTATATGAAGTTTTTGCATCAATTACATGTAACCACACGCTTGATTGCAACTCTCTGATGGTAAGGTCTATTTTGACGGTCCCTATAGACCTTTGTCCTCCTTGATTGAATCTTTGGATCATCAAGCGACTATCAGTAAGATCTGTTGTTGATATTCCAAGTTCTTTCATTGTGCGAATTGGAAGGATGTTGATTCCAGATCCTCCATCGACAAGGATTCTATTCACCCTTTTCTCACGTGCAAAACCAACAATGAATAAAGGGCGATTATGAAATGTGTCACCAAGCAGAAGATCATCGTCAGAGAATGTGATTTTGGCCATACATGCATTTTTTACTCCAGGAGATGACTGTGGAGCATCTTTTGGTGATGGACATGATGGATTTTCAACTTCAAGAGACAACTTTGGAGCATCTTTTGGTGATGGACATGATGAAGTTTCATCTTTCGCTTCTTTTTCATCGACATTACAACATAGAGCTTTTGTGCCATCGCATGTGAACTTGGTGTAACACCAATTTGGCAAATATTCTTCTAATGTAATGGGTCTCCGCAGCTCTTGGTAGTGGTGCACCTTTATTTCCTTCTTCTTTGAATACACGATCAAAGTTTTGGTTTTGGGTCTCCTTACCATCTTTTCCTTGACGTGTTGCTTTGTTGACTCCTTATATGAACTCACTGTTCTGCGTCTACGGCGAGTTACAAGAGTCCAGCCCCAATCATCAAAATCATCTACTAGGTCTTAATCATTCTTGTGTGATTGGTGTTTGGAATGTCTTGCTCCATATTTCTTTCAACAAAATTGCAGGTCATGACCAGATTAGGTAAGTCAGAAGTGACACTGACTTGGTTTGAACTCAATGTCTCATCTTCAAGTTCAATCTTCCCTTCACGAGCTAAGTCCATGATTTTATCCTTGAAGACGAAGCATTTCTCGATAGGGTGTCCAACCAGCCGGTGATATTTGCAATATTTTGGATCATCACTCCTCCCTGCTTCATCTGGTCGTTTCATCTCTGGTAACTCAAAAAGTTTCATTTCAAGGAGTTCATCAAAGATTGCGGAAACATCTGAGTCAAGAAATGGGTAGTCCTTCCGCTGCATTTCCTTCAAGGTGAGCTTTTGATTTGTCTTTCCTTCAAAAGAATTCGCTTTTGCACTCTGCGTATTGCCCACCCTTGTGGTGAATTTCACATGAGAGGTATTGACGTTCATGGATTCTTTATTTTCAGTCTTTGGCAAATATTTTCCCACTTTCTTGAATTCTTGCCTTTCTTTGACTTTGCGGAGTTCGTGGACAGGTGGTGCTTCAGTTCCGACCGACGACATGCTCAACTCCATATCATGAGCGCGAGTGGCCAACTCTTCAAAAGTTTTAGGCTTTATACCTTGCAAAATATAACGGAGACCCCAATGCATACCTTGAATGCACATCTCTATGCCTGAAGCTTCACTAAGTCTATCTTTACAGTTTAGACTTGCATGCCTCCATCGGTTGATGAAGTCAAAGACTGGTTCTTTATTTCGCTGACGTGTGTTTGTAAGTTCCACCATGCTTACAGTACGTCTTGTGCTATAGAAGTGGTTGAGAAATTCTTGCTCCATTTGTTCCCATTTATCAATGGAACCAGACGCATGGTCCGTGTACCAATCAAAAGCATTGCCCTTAAGGGAGCGGACAAATTGTTTGACGAGGTAATCGCCGTATGTTCCAGCATTGTTGCAGGTTTCAATGAAGTGCGCCACATGTTGCTTTGGGCTTCCCTTACCATCGAACTGCTGAAACTTTGGAGGTTGATAACCGACAGGCATTTTCAAACTATCAATCCTTGCAGTATATGGCCTTGCATATGTCAAAGAGGATTTTGTAGCAACCTCGTACTTGTCTTTAATGGTACCCATGATGAACTCCCTGATTTGGTTGATCGGGATCGTTCCTTCCGAAGAAACTTGGATCTCTTTAGCTTATCCAACATGCTTTGTGGGGCGATCGACTGTCTCTTGGACCTGCGGACGTTTTCCAGGTGCATGGCTTAATTCTTCATCCATCATGCCCTCCACCCTATCAGTTAGCTTAACAATTCGAGCATCTTGATCTTGAACATACTTGGTCAAGCCTTCAATAGCTCTTGTCAAGCTCACAAGTTGTTCTTCTACGGATGAAGCGTTAGTCACCATTGCGTGCATTACCATAGTAGGTGGTGGAGAGTAGCGTTGATTTTCCTTAACATGAGATGCAAACATGTTATGTGGGGTAGATCCCGTGCTTAAGACATCATTGTCAGCCGAAGTGATGGACTTCTTGTATGTAGATGGGCTCAATTGGGCAAGAGCCCTCTCGACCATTTCGGCGATGTTTTCCTTTGCAACTTTTGCAGGAGACTTCACATGTTTTGGAGACAAACCAAAGACAGTAGCAGATTCGGACGGCACTCGTGAGGCTTGTTGTCCCAACAATTTGGCCTGGTTCCTTGTGATAGGGCCCATGCTTCCCGCAGTAACATCGAGGATGTTTTCAACATCTACACCGAACTTGGATCCATCAATTTTTGCAGATGCAGATGCGAATACAGATGCAGATGTGGATTTCATTGCCGATGCAGATGGAGATTTTGATCCAGATGCGAATATGGATGTAGATCCAGATTTGGATGCAAATGCGGATTTCGAGTTGATCTTCTTGCAAGTCATCTCGGTGTTTTTGAACTTTGGTTGTCTTGAAGAGAAGAGATGAGAGGTAAAGATTGTCCCACTGGGCGTGCCAATTTGTAAGCGTCTATAGTTTCAATCCTGAAATACAGTAAATAGGAAAAGAAAAATAGCAAGCAAACAATAATATTTGTATTTGAATAAATGCGAAGGTTACAATCTTTATAAAATCTCTTAATGTAATCCCCTGATTCTTCTCTCCATAGATGTTCTTGATTTGGCGGAATACTTGCGGCTCAATACTTGGAGCGAAGACCTCATTGTATGCGGATGACTTGCAGATCACCAATGAAGAGCAACTATGTATTTCTGTGTGTATGTGTGTGTGTATGTACCTCTTTTGGTCTTATGAAGACCTCTTTATATAGGCTTGAGCTAGGGCTTTAGGGGTATTTTGGTCCAAGCAATTTTGACCCCTAGGCCTGAAGAATATGAGTTGTGCTCATCTTGTCAATTTAATGGACTGACCCAAATGTTATTTGAACTTGATTTAAGTCATATAATTCTGACATAAATATTAATCCGACTTTATTAACCAATAATTTGACTTAGTCAACGTATCATGAATTTAAGATTTAATCCAAATTTAGTATGGATTTATCAATAAAACTTCACTGTCTACAGCGAGCCCAACCTAGCTTGCCGAAGCGATTTGTGGATTCACCGATTTATTCAGCGAGTCTTTCTGTAACTGTGTTTACATGAATATGATTTATTCTGTTTAGCTTTTCCCACTATAATTGTAAACATGGCTAGGTCTAAGTTGCTAAGAGAAACATGACACACCAAGGGAAAGCAGAAGGGATTACAATCAATGAGGATGCAACTGCATCCAGGGGCCAGGCCGCAAAATTTTCCACAACTGGTGGAAAAGGCAAGGGCATAGACAAAGCCCCTGAGTTATCAGAATCAAGCTCCGGTAGTGATGGCTTTTATACCAATGGCCCCAACCCATTAGAATGTGAGGGTGTGGGTTCTGATGAGGATGACCAAATGAAGGCACAAAGGGCTGAGTTACGATCCAAAAAGCTGAATGATCCATTTAGGATCAGGAATTCTTAACCTACAACTCCTACTCTTCCAGTCCTAGTGCAGGCAAATAGTGTTGGCACCTCCAGTACAGGGTCCTCCGCCCAAGTCAATAAATATATTATAGGCTGAGGAGCTGAGGATGATTCTTAAGGAAAAGCATTTGTCCATAGATGGAGTTATTGACATGTACCCAGAGATAATGGAGTGCTTGAGACACCACAAGTTCCAAATCTTCACCAAACCCCGTGGTCCTTATATTCCAAACTTGGTAACAGAGTTCTACAGTGCATACAGTGCACTAATACCTCAGAAAAAACATCTAGTAGCAGCTTTCAAAGAAGTTGACTACATAGTTGTTAGAGGCCGGAGGGTGAAGTGTGATAGTGAGGCTATCAACGCAGTCTTGGGCATGTCCACAAATATTAGGGATCACTGCCAACACTTGATCAGAACAAAAAAGCTGGATGAGATGAAAGAGTGGTTAGCCCCATTGATCTCAAATGATTCTCCGAAGTGGTTTAAGGAAGGAGCTCCGATTAAAAAGAAAGATTTGAACTTTGCTGCAAGATTCTGGTTCGGTTTTATTAGCAGCACAATTATGTCATCCCAGAACGAGTTAGTTCTTCACCTTGCCAAGGCATCCTGTCTGGAATGGAAATGAAGTCAAGTATCCAAAAAGTGAAAGAAAGTAAGACAGCCTCGGTGGAGTTAGTGAACACAAAATCATCACCTATAGAGGCATCTTTGCCTACTCCGGTCCCTGGGCCTTCAGGTATATCTATTACCACTGCTATTCCTGTTGACACTCCAGGTTTTCCTGTTGTTGCACTGCCTCCCAGACTTACTGTTGTTGCTGTTGTTTCTCAGCCTCCACTCATCCAGGCTTCCCTACTCTGGATGGGACAGCTGTCCCATTCTGCTGATCATCGGGTTGCCAGTCTAAAGGCCTTTGTTCTGGACATAATTCACACTGCCCTCACTGACTCTATGAAACCACTGAGCACTGCCATTGATGCCCTAGCAGCTAGGATAGTAGTGTGTGAGTGCAACCAAGGGGCCACAGAGGAGGTGATGACTTTAAAGGCTACCATCGCTGAGCTGCGAAAAAATATGGATTACCTAAAGTCCACTGATATGTCCATGGTATTTGGAACAATAGAGATTCCAAATGTGCATGAGATGCCTCAGACCACCGCCGAACATTGGGATAGATCGGAGCAGACAGTTGATCCTGAGTCAGAGGTAGAAACTGATGAAGAGATGCTTGAGTAGATTGAGGGAGCTTCAGATGAAGATCTGACTGAGATTGAAGAAATTATGATAGATGTTGTTGTGCAGGCTTCCTTGGCAAATGCACATGTTGCTGCATCCAGTGGAGCTGGTTCTTTTGAGGTCACTCCAGGCACCGATGCCCAAATAGACGGAGCGACCACTTAGATAGGATCCCATATTTATCTCCCTCTTTGTCTTTCTTTAATTTACATTCTGGATATTTTATTATTTGTATTTGAAGACAATTGTTTTTAATTGTGATGGGGTGTGGCCCACCTTTGTAGGCTATTTGTGAATTGTGTTTTGTTTATGTATTTGCGTTGTAAGCTATAATTGTGTTAATAGTACTTTTGTGGAAAGTTTGAACTTGTGGCTTCTTTTGCTTTAAATTGCAAATGATTTTGACCCTTCCGGAAAAAAATTCGCCACCTCTTGTATGTGTTGAACGTGGTTGTTTTTTCACAAATTTGAGTATCGGTTTTGATCAATATCGATGACTTAAACAGTGCTCATAATTGAACAAACATAAATGTGTGGCCACGATGAGGCCAAATGAAGTTGCATAGACAATATGTGAACTCTTTGCATCTCATTGTGACTAGCCAATTATTAAATCGAGTCTCTTGTGATGATCGTTGCACCCTAGCGAAAGTGTGAAGTCTTGTTTGACTTTAGTGTCGATGCCTTATGTGATGAGCTTAATGTGAACCTTGCATGATAACACCTAGAATTTGCCCCGTTGGTCCGGTCGACTAAGTAAGGCTATCTCTTGATATGATCTTAGGCAAGTTTGAAGAGTGTGAGCCATTTTGACATATACCTCTTTTGTGGCTTACCTTGTGAGTGTGTGAACCTCTCTTGAACACCCCTCGAACCTTACCTTTCTTTGGAAGAAACTTGATGACAACATGACCTTTCTTGACCCATTACCCTTAATCCTCGTGAATCGTGGTTGATTGAATAGCCAACTTGGGCCAAAAGCCTAAATTAGGGGTGTGGTGAAAAGAAAAGGGAAAGTCAAGAAGTGCAAAGAAAGTCTCCCTTAACTCATGGTGTTGAGAAAAATGGAACCCCTTCATAAAAAAAAAAAGAGAAAAAGAAAAAGAATGAAAAAGAAAAGTTGTGGAATAAAGTTGAAAAAGACAAAAGAAATGGGGTTCCGAAACAATCCATGGGAAGTGAATAATAGGATGACTTATGAGCACTAAAGAAAATGATGAAGGAAGAGGAAAGGAAGTGTTGTGAACACCACATTTCATGAGGATGAAAGTCACTGAGCCTAAATGACCATACATTTGCACTTAGCCCTATTACAAGCCTTGAAAAGACCTTTTTGATCTTGAGTGAGATGAAAGAAACGTCGATTGAAAAAATACGGGCAAACCTATGGGTAAAATTATGCATTGTGTTCCTCTTTTTTAGTGTGAGTGTTGCATTTGATTCCAAAACTTTAATTTGTGAACCATTGTGTGAATATGGAATCTTTCTTTGTGTGAGGGCATTTGAACACTTTTGTTGAGCTTGAACTTGCATTTTAAGCAAGTATTGTGAGCATGAGATTCTTTGATAATGGTGAGTAACAACTTGAATCTTTGAGTACACAATTGATCTTTGCATGAGTAAAGTGAGTCTTGTTGTGTGCATTCATGATTGATGCTTGTGTAGCACTATTTGAGACACCCTTTTTGAATAGCTGAACTCGAGTTGCTTGAGGACAAGCAAAAGTTTAAGTTGGGGGTGTTGATGAGTCCACAATTTGGACTCATTTAGGGTTATATTTTGATAGAATTAGTATCCTCAAATGCATATTTTGTCTCAATATCTTATGAAAATCCTTAAGTTTCAGGTATTTGGTGTTTGAGGCAAAGCATGGACACTACTTGGCAAGAATGAACAAGACGACTGAAAAGAACAAAGAAATGAAAGCCTGAAGATCGCCGAACCCAGTTGGCGAGTCACCGATTGGCCTAGAGATCGCCTTTTGTTCTAGTGCTCTGAGACCTGAAGGAAAAGGTCAAGTTGGCGATGAAATGTAGCAGTCGACGTGTCACCGAACAGTTCCACGAAGCAGTACCGTATCGCCCAATGACTAAAAACGCGAAGAGGCTAAAGGCTAAAGCAGGACGGCAATGAAATCGACCAAACGGCGGATCGCCGAATGTATCGGTGATCTCGACTATTTTTGCCGAAGGGTCCTTTGTAGCACATTTTCAAACACTATAAATACTGGTTTAAATTTCTAGCTTAGTATCATATCATTATTATTCTTAGAACTTTATACAGTTTTTTAGAGAGTTTAAGTTTTAGAGGGTTTTGGAGACTTTGTTCTAAGACCTTGAAGATTCAAAGGGTTTCAACTCCAAGAAATTGGGCTTGGGTCTCGAGGATTTTTCACTCTTGACATGTTTTTAGACTCAATCCTTCATACCCAGTTGATGGAAACTGATATTGGTATAAATTTTTATCTCTTTTACATGTCTAGCTAAAACCCCAATTCTTGGGGTGTGATTTTGTGAATATGGATTAGATTATCTGTTGGGTCTTGCTTGTTGATGGTTTATTTTTTGTCTAAATGTGTTTTCGTTTAGTAGTTGTGTATGAACTTAATGGAGTTGTAGTTGCAAATACAATTTCATCTTAGTGTTTTTGGCTTGCTCGAGAGAGAGGTCATAAAACTAAGACTACTAAATTGATAGTCGGTGGTATTGAGTCGACATGGGTTCATCTCAAGAGAGTGAATCCTAGTCCTTCTCCCACACATTCAGCTCGAGAGAGTGAAGGGGCTAAGGCAGAGGCTATGCTTAAACCGGCAACTCGGTGTTTGAGAGAACTGAGTAGATTCGGGGTAAGTTGCTCGAGACAGCATTGCCACGACCCGAGAGCACCCCCTACTAGTAACATGGCTTAGTAGACCCCGAAGGGGTCTCATACAAGCCCTAGCATCATCATAGCATCAGAAAGTAGAAATAATGCGGAAAAATTAAAACGTTTACAATCGAAGTTCAAACTTCATCTTCATAGAAGGAAAATAGTAGGAATCTAGACTCTCTGTCTCACATACACCATCTAAACATAGGAATACAACAGAGAATCTCAAATAGGGTCAATATCCCTTAGACATAATAGTCTCATAGAAAAAGGTACATCGAAAGTTTACAAAGTCTATTACAATAAGAAAGAACATGAAGTGGCATCAAATGCTTGTCCTCGGATCTTGAGGACCTACCACAAATCTTGGAGAAGCCTATTCCAAGTCTTCTTCAAAGTAGGGAGTAGAAGTCATCTAGCCGGAACCTACACTAATAAGATGTAGAAGGGAAAAAAGGGGTTAGCACATAATATGTACTAAGTATGGAAATATGCATAAAAACCTTAAATCATGCAAAAAGGACATTCTTATGAAAGATATGCATTTATGAGGTTTTGAAAAACCAATTTGCATCATCAACATAAGATTCAAGCCAATATCACAGTTATATTTTCAATATAGTAAAAGCATCACCTTAGCAACCCCTAAGGTTCACTTGTGCAATGTATGGTTGGCATCCCATAACACCAACCTAACTAAGCATCCCTTAGGAACTACCTTGGTCATACATATTACCTTTTGACCTCCTCACATTCAATCATCATAACTAGAGAATTAGTCATGTATACCATTTGAACATAAGGACAAGTCAATCATAGCAACTATCTATTCAATATACATGCATGCATTCATGTCTCAACATAGTAATGAGAACCATCTATATCGTCCTACCAAGTTTACTAGTGCAATGTAAAAGTGAAGTCCCATACCCCCACTCCTACCTAGCAACCTTACTAAGAAGCTATAGAGTAGTTCATGCTTCATTCATTAACTCATTATCTAGGGAAAAACAACCATAACCGACATAGACCATGAGAGCTACATGGAATCCGGTGTCTAAACCCCACACCGTAAAGAGGTGTTCTACTTGCCTAAGGTAGAACTAAGTATATAGCTATAAGGTGGATCCACTAGCTAAATCCTATATTGGCACATAATTATGGGATAGGGAGATTGCTTCTAGGAACCCTACCTCTTGCATTAACGGAGAAGTCCCCATCTCATGAGTTACTAAGAGGACCCAACCTCTTGCATTAACAGGAGGGTATTTTTCTCATTGGTCATATCCACTCGGTGCTTAGTATTGTTTCCCAAATTAATATCATTAGTATTTCAATTGTATCTACATGTGTGAAAGATTTCAACCCTTCATTCGATACAATTCAATAAGTAGCTCATAGATTCGTTAAGGTGAGAATGCACTTTCAACCTAGAATCAATACTTGATGTGAGTAGAAATTTCACATTAACATTCATAGTGTCTTCATGAGAACTATACTTTCAATCAACACAATACACTAACATCATTCTAAGCAACTTATACAACATCATATGTAAGGGATAAGGGAAGAAAGGCCATTCACCAATACCTCACTTTTTGCACCATTGCCATAGAACCTTTACCTTTCAAGTAAATCCCAAGTTCATGTACAACATTCCTCAATATGTACATAACCCTAGAAATTTACCCCTTTCAAGGTCATGAATCAGCACTACACCATTTTAGGCCTACGGCCACCCCGGTAAAGTGTAGCCTAAACTAGCAAAAAGTGTGGCCTTTGATAAAAGGCCACACTTTTTGACTTTAGGCAACACTT
Source organism: Solanum stenotomum (assembly GCF_019186545.1). Lineage (NCBI taxonomy): Eukaryota > Viridiplantae > Streptophyta > Magnoliopsida > Solanales > Solanaceae > Solanum > Solanum stenotomum. Next base: position 45,969,000 of record NC_064286.1, on the reverse strand, counting down.
TTTAGGGGGTGGCCTAATGAAGCGTAACCTTTGACATTAGACCACACTTTTGAAGTGTCGCCAAAGCAGCAACACTTACAAAGCGTGGCCAAAGAGGTATAAAGGCCACGCTTTGGAGTATTTCATTAGCAACACTTTTATCTGATTATACTACACTTAAAAGTGTTACCTTTGCGGTGTTAATGGTTACACTTTAAAAGTGTAGCCTTTTATATCTCACCTACAACAACACTTATAAAGTGTAACTTTTCTTATGTACAAGATAAAATTTATAAACAATAAGCCACACTTTCGAAGTGTTGCAATGCTGTGTAGAATTTTTGTAGCCACACTTACGATAAAATTTAGTCTGCATATAATCAATAATCACAATTAAATATATATATAAGTGATATAAAGCACAAAATTTGCTTATAAATAATTCGAAATATATATTTCAAATCAAATAAACTTCGAGAACATGTCCCATACATATAGAAAGCAATTGCTTAAAGATCTCTACTAGCAATATATTCCACAAAACCAAATGTATTCAAACAACATTTATGATAATATATAGTACAAAAACTCTTTATCATTCACTACAATAGATCGAGTTTACTTATGTCCTCTATTCATCAAATTCAATTAGCGGCATTTTCCTGCACATTCACAAGTAAATTATAAGTTAGAGAATCAAATATTTCATTTGCTCACTATATTGTTCAATTCCCAGCCCCTTCCCAACCCCTTCACAGTTAATGAACCCCAAACATGTACAAAAACTATAAAATGTGGGAGAAAACAATAGGGCATGTATTCCAAGACTATCACAGTAGGCAAATATGAATGATAAAATAAATTTGGGAGAAAACAGTAGGTAAACTCCGTATGACAGTCTATCCCTACCTATTCTTCAAAACTTATTCTTCAAACTCTAGCCCTATTATCATCTGTTGGAACTTTTAGAAGAACAGGTGATATGCAAAATATGGAGGGAAAAAGTCTAGCAGTTCAAGAGTCAAATTCCTGGTCTTTAATGATGCTAGCAGACTCCGTATGACAGTCTATCCCTACATAAATTGTCTTTGCAATTGGGGAGAGTTGATGTTGTTGATAGAAGGATGCAGACAACTAGAATTGACACTAATAACCAGGCTGAAAGTCAGGCAGCTTTACGTAGACCGGACTGGTGAGTTCAACATGGATACAAGAAGGAGATATTGGAGGTCGACTCAGAGCTATTAACCAAATGGCTCAACAACAATGCCAAAACTCCATGGAAGATTCAGCACACCATCAACGAGCTCAGGAACACTGCTAGATAGCTGGAATTCTTTAGGTATACACAATCCTATTCTAACAAGAATTATTATATCACTACAGAGGAAAACTATGTCAAATCAGGAGCCCATATTCTTCCCCCAACAAGAATCATTCCACAACCATACAAGGTAAAAAAGGAAAACAAAAAATGCAAGGCAACACATTGGACAGTTTCAGAAGAACATCAATCAAGTCAACAATAAGAGGAGAAACACAAGCAACAAAATGACAAATACCTTGGATATCATAACAATATGCAGACTATTAACAGAGAATGCTAAATACAAAACACCTTTTGAAGAACCGGATTATGATCTGACCTTGAAGAATGTGGAAGATTTGTGCCTCTTATGACTTGTGCGCTACTTGCATCAACAGGTGAAGCAAGGTTATATCCTTGAGGATCTCCATAAGAGTAAGGAAAATCTAGGAATGATTCAACACCAACAATATACTCTTTGCTAATACCTTGCTAAATCCATCCAATCCTTGGATGGGATATTTGAATTCCTAGAAGAAGATATTAATAATTAATCTTTCAGTAACAATCATTAAATCATTAACTACAGAAATGTATGCCATCAGAATCAGAATCATGTGTTATGAAATTATCAGATTCATAGTGAGTTTTGAGTACCTTGTTACCATTCTTGTTTCTAATATATACATAATAATAACTACAGAAATGTATGTCATTATTTCAAGGATGAAATATAGTCATTTTACTATTAAGAGATCAGAAATACCTTGATTTTGGTGTCTGCATAATATTAATTTCCTCTCAGCAAAACCTGAAATAGTTGAGAAGATTTCTTGGTTTAGAATTTTTTTTTGATTAAAATGTGCTTATTAAAACTACATAAAAAATAATATATTTACATAATGGGTTTGCAAATTCCTCAATACTAGTCATTCAAAATAAAAGTATAAGTTAATGAAATAAATCATGTATTTAATATGCTCAGTACTAGTCATTTTTAACAATACTTCCCTGCCCCTTCCCAATGTAGGGGTACTGTCATGAAAAATAGGACTCTTAGTTGCTATTAAAACATATATTTCATATGCTAATAAGATGTGACAGTAAGTAACTACAATAAAATCCATAAATGTTGCAAAGAAATTGTGCAGACCTTCTCGTAGTTGTTGAATATAGCTGGAAACAAGAAAAAGAGGAAACTAAATTTACGGTGAAACGATGACCAGTTAGCAAAGCTGAAGGTGAACCAGACCTTGGATCCAACTCCATGAGTATCCCAGTACCAACACAAAGCAAGTAGCGTTGCCAGGTTATCCCGAACCTGATGACAAATAATAAGTTGGTGCAATAGCAATCATCAATTTGTTCTAGTACAAATCAAAGACAGATTCTTGAAGTATAACAATATATAATGGCTCATCTTATTTATTCCTGAGGTCAGCCCAAAAAAAAACTATAGCCCTAGAGAGAAGAAAACTAATGGATCATTACTTAGGTATTAACACTGCGAGTATCTAAATTTATAGGACGATCTTCTCTGAAGTATGAAACACTTGTTGTCAACTAAAGGAACCCTTTGTCTATACAAAACAATATGACTGAAGAGGCTACGACTTACATCAACACTCCTAAGCCATTTTCATGCAACTAAAATAGCATACAAACTTGCTAATTTGAGGGACTCACCTGTAAAGAGGCCAATTTCAGTTGACAGTGACTTGATCATCTCTATTTTTCGTTTTATTATGTTTTCTTTGTCCGCAATCACCTCATCCTTTCCTTTCAATGCTTGCTCAGTTTCCTCAATATTTGATTCTTAAATAAAACAGAACCCATTAGAAGGAAAGAAAGATGGCTAATAATTAATATTTGATAGTCCAAATTGAAACAAAACAAATTACATCCCAAGAACTAATCCAAAACTCACTATTGCAGAATTATCTCACAACACAAGGAAAAAATGTATGGAATTTAGCAACATGCATTGACATTGGCAAGCACAAAGTATGACAACAGCAGAATAGGCACCTTTCAAATTTATAATCATGTCTTTTAAATTTTTATGAGGATGTGTGAATTATTCTTGTTGCGACTCTCTTTTCCAAATTAGATATGTTACTTACATATAATTTCCGATTTGTACAGTCACCAAAGGAGAAGTGTAATTGCGGATTATCTCCAAAATTGCATCTCTCTATTAAGTCATTAAATGTTGGCTAGTCATTAATCTTTCTTTCAAAACATACATATATTACTTATTTTCACTATACCTACAATCTTAGAGCTGATTTGTGTTAAAAATTGGACAGTGGACAACTAAAATTAAAAACTTATATCTAAGGACAAGAAAGGATTTCTACTATACCCAAATTAAATTTAATATTTTGTGTTAGAATCTTTTTATTTTATGTTAAGTAAAGAATAGAACAAAATGCAAATAGTTTGTAGCAATATAATGTTTCAATTTTGGGGTAAAAGAAAATAGAGAGAGCATCCACAAATCATATAAAGGTATAAACTCCATAAATGTAGAAGAACCAACAGAGACCTAGAAAAGTGAATGTTACCAGAGAAAACATAGTACAGAACTCACGTTGAGAACAAGAGACGTCAGCGAAATCCCCGAGCCATGGCGATGAAATTAAGGTAAAGTCGATTCTGAGGAAGTGTATGAGTAATAAAGGCACGAGACGCCACATGACCTGGCACAACTGCCTCATGCTTATACTTTTCTAGAGAGAAAAAGTGAAGCAGTAGAAGCTTGCTTTCAAGTTCCTTTTGTCACCTCCTTTTCCTTCCTAACAAAAACAATATTACAAGATTTTAACTACCAACACTAAGAGGACTAATAAACAAGAGAAGGAACTTCCTTAAGGACTTTCACTTGGTTTCAAATATGAGTTCAAATTTAAGAGAACATCCTGCTAATACTCGAATCAAAAGTTTTTCATATTAAATAACAGCAGAATCAATGCAAACAAAAAAGATATAATTACTCAAAAAAAGATTAGCAAATGTGCATCAACAGAATCAAATAAAATGTCACAAAAAATTTTAGAACCACACTCAAATTTGCCTCGCTTGCTCATAAGTCAAACTTAAATGTCCTAACACAAATTACTATACCATGGAGTTCCTTGATATGCTCACTTGAAGAGATGTGTTGTGCCTGAAACCAAAGAGATTCCAATAATAAGACAGTTGAGAAGATTGATTAAAATTGATGATTAGAATTTAGCAAACCTCAACTAATACTATACCTCCTCAATATTCTAAATCTAAAATTTAGCGTGGGAGCTTTTTAACTTCAATTGACAACAAATAGACCTGAAGCTAATGTAAGCTCTTTCTAGATTGTTATATTGTCTTGGAGATGTTTGTTTCTTGAAATCTATACTCTAGAGATTTGGTATAGGTTATGTAGAAACATGTCTCTTCACATATTTACTGTCACAACTGATATATAAGAACTTACAAAACTGTATATATTTTTGTTTATAGGATGTATACGACTATATGTTCACCAAACATAATCAAGTTCATGTGTAAGCGCTAGAATTCCTGTGAAGAAAGAAAGAGAAGCAATAAAAATATTACTTCAACTCTTCAAGCTTATCATCAAACAACTTGACTGCATTACAGTGCACATAAAAAATCTTCCTATGCCCTCCAAAATTTGACTTCTTCTTAGAAAATTTTGCAAGCAAACTATTACAGTGCTATATTTGTGTAGCTTCTTCATTGTTCTCTGTAAGCTCTTTTGTTTTTTATGGTGGATTAGTCTTAGGTATTAGACAATGATATTACAAAATGGAAATATTCAAGAAAGGAAATGAATATTATATCCAAAGTCATTTTTACTATTACGATATATTGTTTAGCAGTAATATAGAAAATGTACCTCTTGATCTTTGGAATTATGGGCATATCAGTTACATGAAAATGAACTTGCGCCAATGAATTATTCTCATAAGAGGAATCTTATCAAATAATCAAATTCCTCAAAATTAATAAAGATATTAAGAGCACCCGAAAAGAAAACAAAGTATAAATTCAACAACTTCGTAAGTAGAATGAAAACGAAGTACAAATTCAAGAACTTCAGAAGTAGAATGAAGATGTCAAAACCAGTAATTTCTAAGAAAGATAGAATCAAATGCTTACATACTCACCGATTTATATTTGTAACACCAGGACCAACAAACAGAAAGAACAAAGAACATAGTTAACAATAACTTAGAAAACTAGAGGACAACTACATTGTATCTGGAGATGATTGTGTAGCAGTCAAAAATGGCTAGAATGAGTATGGTATAAAATACGAAAAGCCAACAAGTCATTCGATCATCAAACATCTCACTTGCATTTCACCGTACAGTGCATCTATAGCATTAGGAAGTGAAATGTCTGGTGGAATTCAAGATGTGAGAATTCAAGACATTACAACCATCTAGACAGAATCAGGGATAAGGATCAAGACTGACATGGGGCGAGGGGGCTACATCAAAGATATATATGTCAAGGGGATGAAACTGCACACCATGAAATGGGTATTTTGGATGACAGACAATTATAGTTCACATGCTGACACTCACTGGGATCCTAAAGCCTTACCAAAGATAAAATGAATCAATTACCAGGATGTGGTGGCAGAGAACGTGTCAATGGCTGGCCAACTAGATTGGATATCCAGGGATCCTTTCACTAGAATCTGCATGTCTAATGTAACAATTGTTTTAGCAGAAAAGTCCAAGAAAAATCCATAGGCTTGCACTAATATTGAAGGAATTAGCAGTAGTGTGCAACCTCCACCTTGTAAGTTGCTAGCTGATCAGGGCCCAAAGAAATGTTTTTCCTACAAAAAGTTTACCCATAGATAGCATAGAGATGCAAAGATGTTCTTATAGATTGAATCTCTGATAAGCTTTCCATACATGTAATAGCTCTATTACTTAAGTACCCATACTTTTCATGGCTACTTCAGAATACCCTCAACATTACGCTACAGATATAACAATATAAGGACTTCATGTCTTCTTTTCCAAACTGGATGATTTCATGTTACACTATAAGAAACAAAACTATGATTCTACAAACCGTGACTATCAACAAATCTAAGAAAGACAAATCTCAAAGTTCATTTACCAATAAGGAATTGTGAACAACACATTTAAGATAGCAAATTCACGCTTCTGGATATCACCTTGTAGCTGAGAAAGAATTTAGAAACACTAAAGAAAACTAGGTGATTGTTCATAAGAATACAAATATACAATCACATAGGGCATCCAGATTGAAAAATACATACAGCTACTGCCAAACCACTTGAAAGTAAAGATAGGTCAAATTTTTAGGATAACAAGCAGTAATCACTTAGGATTTCCTAGTTCTACCAGCCAGAGAGAATCTGGTAACAAGAAGAAACTGGTACTTGGAACATTCTGATCACCTTGAAAGACTAATAGGACAAATATAACATAAGCTACTAACAGAACCATGAACTTGCCTCCATTGCATTTGATCTACGTTTTCCAAGGATCATTGAGAGGTTTGATAAGTACCCTACAAAATTTATGAAACAACAAAAATTATAAAACAACATCTCTCTCAGTGAGTTGGATCTGGATTGAAGTTCACAGATTCCCTCCAAATGAGCTCCTTGATATTTTCTTCAGTAAAAGATGGTTGCTCAAAGTCAAAACTGAAAGGCCTAGGACAAACAGGCTCCTCATTGGTATCCAACAGAGTGATAACAAAGAACGAGAAGAAAGCTGACATAGTCACCGTGTACCTGAATCTATCTCCATCGCCATTGCTCATAGATTTTCGATTCCTCTAAATTTGAAGTTCATCGAATTGTTTATCCCGTCTCTAGGACAAAAGTGAAGAAGGATTAGGGAATCCCCACATGCCATTGATAAGGTTACTGAAGAAATTTTGGGTGAAATTGATAAGGAGAGAAACTAGGGTTTAGGTTTCAATTTTTGAGTAGTGCTTTAGGCAAAAAGCAGCACAAAATTTTGTTAGGGGAAAAACGTTTTTATTTTTGTATTGAGTGTTTTTTTTGGCCAATTAGAAATTGGAGGGAGAGTTGAATATTTGGGAGGTGATACAATATTTTGGTGAAAATTTTAAGATAATTATAAGGCCATACTTGTCAAGTGTTGCTTTTAGAATTATAAAATATCACACTTCAAAAGTGTAATCATATGTGTAAATAAGTGTTGCTAATTATGTAATGATTTGGCAACACTTATAAAGTGTAGCCTATACCGTTAAACAATACGCTTTATAAGTGTTGCCAATATTACCGTAGTCAAAAGGCAAAAACTAAGGCTACGCTTTAAAAACGTAGTTACAAATATTTTAGGCAACACTTTACAAGCGTTGTCCAGATTAAGTGTAGCCTTATGACTAAAATGGTGTAGTGCAGGTATCACAATTACACCTAAAGATACTACGATAGGCATGAGTACAACAAGATTCAACAACTAAATAATCATAGATATAATTCATAGCCATCATCTTGCATAAATACATTTCCCAACATTCATGAAATTGGGGTCATGGGGGTGCACATGGGTTCATGGGAATTTTTACAATAGAAATCACCAATTAACATTGATTCATCCATGATATAAGCCAAATAACATAATGAAAGTGTTTTCAGGATGAACCCATGGCTAGAATAGAAACCCTAGTTTTTAGTCAAGGTACTAATTTCGAAATAAGAGTTTTTGAAGGGCTTCATGAAGAAACTAATCCATGAATCAAGATCCCCATACCTTAATTGAACCCTTTCCCACGAATTGGAGTGAAGAATCTTGGAGCTTGAACCCTAATCTTCAAGTTCTTGGTGTTCTTCAATGGAGGAACTTCTAGAGAGAGAAATATTGAAAGGATTTGGGTCCTCTTTTATTTCTTTTAAGAGTGATTCAAAAGGGAGAATTTGACTCTAAAAAGTATTTATATTTTCTTAGGAAAAGAGTAGAAAGTGTAGGTTTTAGTTTAGGAAAGATTTACTTAAAGACCCTTCATTAAACTCCAAATTTTAGTCTTTCCACGTTGAAACTCGCCCATCGGCACCCTTTGGCTCGCCAAGACACTTAGGCTAATCACCTAATGTACCTTGGTCTCGCCCAATTTAACAGTAAGTCACCTAAGGGGGCAGCTCACTTGAGCGATGAGGAGGGATGTTGGGCGAATCGCCAACCCTTTAGGCGATCCTCAACCCTTCTCGTCCTTTGTTACAGTAGCTAAGGTTAGTGAGGAGGCTGTCAACTAGGCAAGGAGAGCCCTTTGGTGCATCGCCAAGGCTCATGGGCAAAGCTACTGCCCATCGCTGAATGGTCTTGAGGTCACTCTTGTTTTCCTTCATTTTTCTAAGGTAGTTTAAGGTCCTAGACTTCACCCTAGACTCCTTCCTTAACCATTTAAGCTTTAAGGCAGCCTAGTCGTTGCTCTAAGGTTACTCTAACCCACACCATGAGGCTCTAGTTTATCCTACCATTTTTTGGGGTGTTACAAGAATTTACCCCACTATAGTCTAGCCTAGTCACAAATACTCAACAATTTAATATCAAAAGCATGTACCCGACAATTTAGTTTAACCTGTATTCCTATCACATCCCAAGAATCCTGTCTCTCTATCTAGTGTTTTTATATTTTTGTTGTTTATAGTTGTTAATAATACAAAAACCCCCCATTGAGACTCGACCCCAACCCTTGGTTGGGTTACTTTACTATTGTACGATCGTAGACACTCGAATTGGAAGTTGTGTCTTGATTACGCAAACATCAACGACCCACAAGTCTTGGGTTGTAGCAATTTGAGCTACTATCGGATCCGATTCGATCTTGGAACGACTTGGCCTAATTGACACTTTTTGTAACGACTCGGAAAATGATAGGTTAAGCAAGAGCCTATGACTTTGTGTTGACTTTATGATGAGGTTCTATGAGGGGTTTTTATGTAATTTCGTTTTAATTGTGTTACATCCGACAATTTAAAATGAATATGAAGTAACTTGAAATTGGAAGTAGTCACTTTTGGAAAAAGTTCAGAACCTGGAAATTTGGTTAAGTGTGGGAAATCAGTGAGTTTTTGGCCAACTTTGACCAGTCATAACTCCTAGCTCAGGATGATCCAGGAGTAGCTCCAGTTATGTTTGGAAAGCCCTTGGAACGATCTTTCCAACTCCACTGAGTTTGCCCGATTCCGAGTTCGTATGAGCGAGTTATGCCCTTTGAAAGTTGGGCAGTTAGCAAGGAGTCCGTCCGGAAATTTAAGGGCATTTTGGTCTTTTCACAAATCTTTTCTTTTGAGGTTATATTATTGTGTTAGGCTGATTGTGGATCATTTTTGTTCCATTTTAAAAGAGTAAGAGTTAGGGTTTTTGAGTGAAGAAGAGAAGAAGAGGGGAAGAAGAAGAAGAAGAAGTTGGAGTTAGGATTGAAGATTTTGAGTTATTTCTTCTTCAATTCTCGTGGGTTTTCAACTTAGAGGTATGGGGATCCTTTATCCTTGATTATTCTTCCTTTCAAGGAGCTCAATTCAAATGATTCAAAGTTCTTCCAAAAACACAAAAATCCTAATTTCGATTCTAAGCATGGGTTCTTGCATTAAATGATTTTTTTTGATGATTTACGTTATTAATGGTGTCTATTGATGGTTTTAAGAAAGAAATTTCCATGAACCCATGTCTTGGCAAGTTTCCTAAAGTTGGCTTATGAAGTGGGTTTATTATTTATGATTGAATGATGATGGAAGTATGCTTGGATTGAGTTGAATAGTTGACTTCTATTATTATCTATGCTTATCTATTGTGAATTGTTGGAGAGTTGAGGAATGGTGATTGTGGCTTGGGAAAAAGGGTAAGTGGACCTAACTTCATTGTTAAGGTAGAATTGATATAGAATTGTGATAGATTGATGTGTGATCCACTTATGGTGGAGGTGTTTACTTATTGAATGTATTGTGTTTATGGCCTTGGAGGCATTATATGAGGAATTGAAGTGTTGACATGATATCATATATGTGAATGTGATGTGAAGGACTTGAATGAGAATCAAATGAAGTAAAGGCAATCATGTTGTGAATATAAAGGTGTTCATGTGATCTCAAGGTGATCTTGTTTAAAGTGTTATTGTATTGTGATTGAAAGTGTGTCCTCTATTATTGTTCATATGTGATGATGATGGAATGTGAAGGATCTTTATAATGTGATGTGTGTCTTGACTTGGTAGACTTAGGTGCCTCTTCTTGATACATTAGAAGCTTTGTTGAATATGAATCGATAGGATATGGCATTCCTTTCGGATGTAAGTGACGAAACCTGTTTTTGAGCTGGATAGTGTTTGGTATTTTAGGCATATCTCTTGCTCTAGAACTTAGTTTGCAGTGAATAAATATGATTTGGAAAGCTAACTCGTATACCTACAACTTTTATGTTTATGTAAAATTCTAATTTAACTGTTATGGATACGAAATATGGGACGCAACATAGGGCAAGTTCTGCCCAGATTCCGAGAATTGAAATCCTGCATGACCAGCGGCTAGTGTCTTGACTATATCTTTTTGTACAAAATATATTTTGCGGTGATCCTTGTTTGTTTGCAACCCTAAGAGATGTATCTACATCTTTCATGAAGGTTATAAAGTCTAGTTCTGCCATTTTCCTTTTCAAATCTAAGATGCAACATGAGGTACTAGGCTGGCCAGATTCACTGTTTTGGGAGCATAGTTGTATTTGTACATGCTAGGCTTACTTATGATGATGATCCTATTTTACGTCAACATTACTGAGCTAATAGAAGTTAAATAAGTTATGTAATTGTATTTCTAAGGTTGATATACTCGTGAACAAGTTGAGGTATGTGGGTTTGATTGTGGAAACCTTCCTTTCCACAAGTCCAACCATTTATCCTCTATTTCTACTTCAAGTTTATGGGTCCTTATGATTATTTATGAACTCTTGAATTATGGAATTACTACTACACATCCTATTATGGTCTATTTTGCATATTATCATGAAATGGAATTATTATGTGATGTTTATGGTTTTCATGCTTCCATGATCAAATTATGAAGGTTGATATATATGTATGTTGTTGGTGGGCTGATTTATATGGATTTTGGAATTGGTTGGACTTAGTATTCTTGAAATACAAGATTTCATTTACATGAACAATAGCCCACCTTGTGTTTGATAAAATGCCCATTTATAGAATTCTTAGGAAATGGAAGGTCCAATGTACGTCCTATGAATCGGATGGTTATATAATTACTGAAATGATGATGAAATGGACACATGTATATTGTTTTCTCTATATAAGTGTTGTGAGTCGACCAAGCCTAGTACGGGGGGTAGTAGGCCCGTATAACCATATCGAGGGGTTGGTACCTTGGTTGCCTAGTACGGGGGGTAGTAGGCCCGTATAACCATATCGAGGGGTTGGTACCTTGGTTGCCTAGTACGGGGGGTAGTAGGCCCGTATAACCATATCGAGGGGTTTGTACCTTGGTTCCTAGCTCGGGGGGTGGTAGGCCCGGGTAACCACATTGAGGGGTTTGTACCTCTTTCGCCTCTCCAAGGGGGTGGTAGGCCTTGGAAATACTATATTGATGGTCACTCACCACACATGTACTATGCCCCACTAAATATGATTTATTTTATGTAAGCATCATTATACATATCATCTCATTAATATGCTATCTATCGGGTATGATTATGCACTTTGCCTATAAAGTCCTTATCTAAGGTAATCTTGGGGAACACTTAAGTGTGCTTGAAGAGGATTGTGTGGGCGGTCACTTCTTGTCTCACTCAAGTGTGTCTTAAGGTTATATTAGGTAGAGGTCCTATGGTAATGAAATGACATGTGTCCTTCTAAAGTTAAGCATGGGTTGTATATGGATTTATGTTAAGTATATGTATGGTTGGCTATGGTCTAATATGTTAATGTTGACTTGTATTATGTCTCTTATACTTGTAAAGGAAAGGTTTTATCAAAGGACATGAAAGCATACATTTCTTGTAAATGTCCGTTGTGCATATTTTCTTGCATGGTCTCCATACTTAGTACTTAATTGTGCTAACCCCTTTCTTTCGCTTTTTGACTAAAGTGTAGGGATTTGGAGATGGTGATATGTCATGGCTACTTGATAGGTTTTTAAGAGTTGAAGATGAAGACTTGGTGAGTCCTCATAGATTCGAGGGCAATAACCAACATGTTCTTTTTATGTCTCTCTAGTATTTGCTTAAGTTTTGAGTGGGCTTAGTCCCAATGTTATATTCAAGTATTAGATGGTTTTGAGACATATTGTATAAAGTCTAGAAAGTCTTCCGCTTGCTATTTATTGAAAGTATCTTCGTGTGTGAAGAAAGTTTTTAATTCCTTATGGTTTTGGTGTTTATGCGATGAATGAATGCTAAGAGGCTTGTATTAGACCTCTTCGAGGTCGAGTACGCCGGTTACGACTAGGGGGTGCTCCTGGGTCGTGACACTTTTAGATTAATTTAGGATCGTGCATAAAGAGCTTGTAGGTGATGAATCAACATGAAAGTCATGTATCCTGTTTTTATACCTTGTTTTATGGGTGGAGATCGAAAAAGAGAATAAAAAATATTACATTGTATATGTAAGGTTAAAATTTTATTTTATGTATATATTAAATATTGAATCTTATTGGCACAGAAAGAAGATCAAATATGTAATAACTATAGTAGCTTTGTGGCATCTTTCATAAAAAAAATGACTTTTTTCATTGCGTTCAACTCCTCCTTTACGTATCTAAGTTCGAGTGAAACTACTATATGTTTTTTAAAGCTATTTCATTCAATATCTTCAGCTCATTTCATTCAACTCCTCTGCTGTTGATTTTAAAGCTAGGATAGCAAAATTGTAAATGATTTTCAAATTCTCTCAAAATTCATTTTGAAATGATTCGAGACTTGATATAGACCCAATGTGTAAATTCATAAAGCTCACGAGCCCTCTAAGAAATGGTCCAAATGCTACAAAAACCAAGAAAATGAAAATGACATTTGGGTTTCTAGGGAAGGTGTAACGACATGTTCCCGTCATTATAGAAAAGCCAACGAAGGATAAATTGAGGCCGGAAAACTTTTTCGTAGTATTTGGATTTTCCCAACCTAGTCCAGATTTGGACGAAATCCGAGTCTTTAAAGTGTAGGGAAATCTGGTAATAATTGGGTGATTTAATTATGATTTTGATCACATGAGTAGTTAGATAACTTGTTAAGGAATCCGCACGACTTTACAGAATTAAATTCGGGCGAGTAGAACTCCCGAAATTGATCTTAGCGTAAAGGGTAGTTACTGAGCACCGTGGGTTAGAGGTGTGTTGTGAAATAGGAATTTTGAAATTCTTGAAACAACTCCCTATCTCAAGAATGCCGCTTTGGCGCTGGGTTTGCCGCTTTGGCAGGGCAGCTTTTGTGGGGCCGCTATAGCGAGGTGGTGGCCGTTGTGGCGGGCCCCACACAAATTAAAGTCGTTAATAAACCCTTAAACGACCCCATTATGCACTTTTTGACTTTTTGAGCTAAGGAACGAACCCAGGCGACTCCTACTCATTTTTCACCATTCTTAAGGCTAAATGTAAGTTTTTCACTCCTCGAATTCAGTTTTTGATCCGTAAAACATAATAGAATGGGTGAATATCGATGGGGAAGGGTTTTGCTATAGATTATATGGTGGAAACAACCATAAATTGGATAATTGGGATCATGGGTTTGATCTACGGTTCATAGAATTGTTATAGTTTCAGGTAATTAGTGATTATTTGTTGATTCTCGTGTTGTTATGATTGTTTGTAGACCAAGAACAAGCGGAACGAATCCGAAAAGGGAAGGATCAAGTTTCTTAGGGTTTCAAGCTTGTTTCGAGGTAGGTGATAGTTGTGATTCTATGATTGTGTGATGTATGTTTATTCTTGCTTCATTATGATACTTGTATATGTATGAATGTTGCAATGTTGATCACACTTGTTGTAAATGAGATAGATGAACTATCATTGCCATGAAATCATGACTTAAATCTATGATCTTGATGATATACTTGTGATTGTGGTGTGTGAATGGGATCGATTGCCACGTTCCGGCATAACTAACTTGGATCGGTTGCCATATTCCGGCATAAAATGGGATCGGTTGCCACGTTCCGGCATGCTAACTGATTGGGTTTGGGTTCCATGAGAGGACCAATGATTTGACATATAAATGTGAAGTTGTTCGTTGTTCATGAATATTGATAATATTGTATATGTTGATATATATGTATATGATTATAATGTTGTTTGAGCAGTGTGATCCTACCAGTACAGTGTAGTTGTGTACTGATTCTGCGCTTGCTCTTATTTTTGTTTAGTACAGGGCATCTTCAACCAGCTACTGACAGACCTCGCTTAAGAGATTAGTGATCGTTGCTTCGAATTCAAGGGTAAGACAATTCTTCCGGGCTATCATGGGATTCTCTTTCGTCTATGTCCACCATTTTCGGACTTAGACAATTGTTTTAGTTAGTTGATTAGTTCATTAGTTGGGGTTGTATCCATTCTTGTTTAGACTTTGTTGAATTTTACATGTTTTGGTATATTGACTTTCAAGCTCTGATATATCGTGAGTTTACAATATTTCTAATACATTTCACTTACAAGTTGTGTGTATCTAGGCCTTTTTGTATTGGTTTTTATGTGTTTTTATCGTATTTTGCAGGAAAGATGTTCAGGTGCGGAAGTATAGAGACAGCTAAAAGAAATGCAGAAAAAGGGCAGTCACGGAGGTGATCGACGGACCATAGGTCCATTGACAGTCCGTAGGTGATGACCGTAGATCAGCAGGCAAGGTATGGAAGACGAATCAGGGAAATCTGACCAAGTATGGAACCACGGTGGCCATTGACGGTCCGTAGATTGATCTACGAACTGTACTGATTGATCCGTAGATTGATACTGCGAGGGTTTCAGTACCTGATTTTTGAAGATTCTAAGTGTGGAGCTACGGAGGGGATTGACGGACCGTAGATCGATCTACGGTCCGTACTGCAAGTCCGTCGTTTGCTTTAGAGAAGCTGATTTTTGGAAGCTGAAATATTTTCTAAGTCCTGGTTGACGGAAACTTACGGACCGTAGATCCATCGACGGTCCGTAAGTCAGTCTCGTGGAATGAAGACGCGTGCCTGAACAAACTTTCCTTAATTTGTTTCCCTTTTAATTTAGGATTTGTTTTCTATAAATAGGGCATGTAAACCTCGTTTTTGGGGGTTAGACATTATTATTCTAGTTTTACTTTGTGACTTGGGAGATTAATTTGAAAACCTAACAATTATTGATTTCCTAAGTTCGTTTTGAAGATTTTGGCTTTGCAATTCAAGTTGAATTTCTGGGTTTATTATTCTCTTTAAATAAGTTCATGATTTCTTCATCAAAAACTATGAATTGTGTTCTTGCTAATATGGGTAACTAAATCCACAACTAGGGTTGTGGGAACCTTGAGCGATTAACAATGTATGAATAGTAAATAAGTAATTCTTGAATAGTGTTTTGCATGCATTGATAATTCTTTCAGTTAGAAATATTTTTAACGAGTGCACGCGTTAGAACTCGCTTTGTTGCTACTTGCCAGACCAAGGAGGTAATCAACAAGAAAATAATTATCAACATAGATTTAGTGTGACACTATCTAATAGGCTAGTGTCGATTGGTGCGAAGTAATAACTAAGCCAAACATCGATTATGATGTCTAATATGAGGTAGAGGTAAGGGTTAGTAAATTATACACACGTAGCCGGACCAAGGTGCGGGGTGAAATTTTCTAGATGTCGGACCAAGGATTAAGAGATACCTAACTTATCACTTTGCATGTAGTACACTAGGAAAGGATAACTATTATTAGGATTACTGCGTTATGAGCTTGTGGGGATCACGTATACCCTAGTTATTTCTCTCATCTTGATAATAACCAAAATTGAGTTTTGATTACTGACTACTTATTAAATTCTTACTATTTGTTTCACACAAACAGAACCCCCCCTTTAATTACCTATTTCTGGAAGTAATTTGACTAATTGAATATAATTGTTGGTTAAAGTAAAGTCTAAACCATTTTCCTCGTGGGATCGACCCCAACCTACAAGTTGGGTTCTTTACTTGATAACGATCGCTTATGCTTCTTTAGGGAGGTGTAATTTGAGCGTATCAAATTTTGGATAGGTTATTTCTTTCGCATTGTTAGTTGTTAGATCTTTTATTGAAGTTTATGGGAACTTCAGTTTTAGCTATTATTTCTGCTTTCATATACTTAAATGCCTTAGTTTTTAGATTAGTTGCTTGATTTGGGTTGTAGTAGTGGTTCTCCCACCGGAGTGTTAGTGTGGGTGTCAATCACGATGGTTTGGATCGTGACAAAGTTGGTATCAGAGCCTAGGTTCGTTGATCTCGATGTACCAAAATGAGTCTAGTAGAGTCTCGCGGAACAGTACAGGGACGCCTTTATTTTTCTTCGAAAGGCTATAGGACTTTAGGAAATCTCTCTATTTTCTCTTGTCTCCTTTCGTGCTATGACTTGATTCTAATTGGTATCTGGCGATTCAAATTGGTATCTAACCTCCTTCACTCTTCTGTCCGTAGATAGTTAATACTAGGTATAACGGCATCAGGTCCGTAGCTCGCGCGAATTTTCCAACTAAGGAATTTTTAGCGAGAGGTCGTGGTCGAGGCAGGGGTAGAGAAAGATCTAGGGGTAAAGGCCATGGAAGAGTAGCCCCTACTGGACATGGGGCTCCTGTTGAGAATGCTCTTGTGAATGAGAACCCTCTCATGCATCATAAGGAAATGAAAGAAGAGGTTGGGGTTGAAAACGTTGAGAATGTTGAAGAAGTTGGACAAGAGGAAGAGGTGCAGGCTGAGGCTACATGTTTTCCTCCCATCGATCCCGTGTTACTCAACAAATCATGTCGTTCTTGAAGGGATTGGATGGTCCTGGAGTGCTTCCATCTGTTCAAGCAACTCAAGCTTCTGCTAATCCTCATGTTGCTAGCACTCCGCCCAAGACGGGAGGAAATGTAGGTACTGATGCTTTCTTCCGTCCTTTGTTAGGTTTGATCTAGGGTTCATAGAATTGTTATCGTTTCAGGTAATTAGCGATTGTTTATTGATTCCCGTGTTGTTATGATTGTTTGTAAACCAAGAACAAGCGGAACGAATCCGAAAAGGGAAGGATCAAGTTTCTTAGGGTTTCAAGCTTGTTTCGAAGTAGGTGATAGTTGTGATTCTATGATTGTGTGATGTATGTTTGTTCTTGCTTCATTATGATACCTGTATATGTATGAATGTTGCAATGTTGATCACACTTGTTGTAAATGAGATAGATGAATTATCATTGCTATGAAATCATGACTTAAATTTATGATCTTGATGATATACATGTGATTGTGATTGTGGTGAGTGAATGGGATCGGTTGCCACGTTCAGGCTTAAAATGGGATCGGTTGCCACGCTCCAGCATAAATATGGGATCGGTTGCCACGTTCTGGCATGCTAACTGTTTGGATTTGGGTTCCATGAGAGGACTAATGATTTGACATATAAATGTGAAGTTGTTCGTTGCTCGTTGTTCGTTGTTCTATGTTCGTTGTTCGTTGTTCGTTGTTCGTTGTTCGTTGTTCGTTGTTCGTTGTTCGTTGTTCGTTGTTCGTTGTTCGTTGTTCGTTGTTTGTTGTTCCTTGTTTGTTGTTCGTTGTTCGTGAATATTGATAATATTTTATATGTTGATATATATGCATGTGATTATTATGTTGTTTGACTTGCTTATGTTGCACTAGTGGGATAGCCGCGTGATCCTACCAGTACACTGTGGTTTTGTACTGATTCTGCAGTTGCTCTTATTTTTGTTGAGTACAGGGCATCTTCAAGCGGCTACTGACAGACCTCGCTTAGGAGATCAGTGATCGTTGCTTCGAATTCAAGGGTGAGCCAATTCTTTCGGGTTGTCATGGGAATCTCTTTCGTTTATGTCCACCATTTACAGACTTAGACAGTTGTTTTAGTTAGTTGATTAGTTCATTAGTTGGGGGTTGTATCCCTTCTTGTTTAGACTTATTGAACTTTAGATGTTTTGGTACATTGACTTTCAGGTTCTAAGTTATTTCTTCCACATTGTTAGTTGTTAGATCTTTTGTTGAAGTTTATGGGAACTTCAATTTTAGCTATATTTCTGCTTTCATACACTTAAATGTCTTAGTTTTTAGATTAGTTGATTGGTTTGGGTTGTAGTAGTGGTTCTCCCACAAGAGTGTTAGTGTGGGTGTCAATCACGATGGTCTGGGTCGTGACAGAAGGACTAGTAAAAATGACATTTTTCAAATATTAATTTACAATATTATTAATTAGATATATTTTGTCTTAAATTTCAACATGATCATAGATTAAATTATTTCAACCAGTACAATCTATGATGTTTTTTTACTTAAGTAACATAATTAAGTTTTCTAACAGAAAAATTGCAAAACTTTCACCCTAGTAACACAACCGATTCCGATTATCGATTGAGGTTTGTGCTCTGCCGATTCCAGATCTTCAAGGTGAACTGACATGTCACGACCTACAAGTCTTGGGTTGGTTCAATTTAACCTACTACCGGATCCAATTCGATCTTGAAACGACTCAGACTAATTGACACTTTTAGATTAATTTAGGATCGTGCATAAAGAGCTTGTAGGTGATGAATCAACATGAAAGTCACGTATCTTATTTTTATACCTTGTTTTATGGGTGGAGATCCAAAAAGAGAATAAAAGAAATTACATTATATATGTAGGGTTATAATTTTATTTTATGTATATATTAAATATTGAATCTTATTGACACAGAAAGAAGATCAAATATGTAATAACTATAGTAGCTTTGTGGCATCTTTCATAAAAAAAAATGGACTCTTTTCATTGTGTTCAACTTCTTCTTTACGTATCTAAGTTCGAGTGAAATTACTATATGTTTTTAAAGCTATTTCATTCAATATCATCAGCTCATTTCATTCAACTCCTCCGATATTGATTTTAAAGCTAGGATAGCAAAATTGTAAAGGATTTTCAAATTCTCTCAAAATTTATTTTGAAATGATTTGAGACTTGATATAAATCCAATGTGTAAATTCATAAAACTCACGAGCTCTCTAAGAAATGGTCCAAATGCTACAAAAACCAAGAAAATGAAAATGACATTTAGGGAAGGAGCAGTAAAAATGACATTTTTCAAATTTTAATTTCCAATATTATTAATTAGATATATTTTGTCTTAAATTTCAACATGATCATAGATTAAATTATTTCAACCAGTACGATCTATGATGTTTGTTTTACTAAAGTAACATAATTAAGTTTTCTAACAGAAAAATTGCAAAACTTTCACCTTAGAAACACAAAAATTACTACTACTGAAAAATTCATCTTTCAATCGATCAGTGATATACAATGTCATAATTACGTGGTCATCGATCTATTTAAAGTTGAAATAACTATAGTTAAATCACTACACTAACTATTTCTCAAAAATATTATGTACAATATCAGAAATTAAGATATAAAATTGTCAATTTTATGATTTAGTATACTATGAATAAAACACCTAAAGATCATCATCTCAATGATAATATTTTGACAATTAAGGACCATCACCCTTATCTCATATTTTTTATTGTTTTAGTAAATAACACCTCAGATAGTTGTATGACTTGTATTTTACTAGGATTAAAGAAAATATTTAAACACAACCTCTATATTTGTATGACGGAATTGATGCAGTTGGTGGTGTTGGTGGTGATCCTAGTCATGCTAAACTAGTAGTAGTATAAGTAGCTAAGATAGAAAAAGGGCAATTAAAAGGAGGGGGAGGGGGAGAGAGGGGAGGAGGATATGATATGGAGGGATATATATTTACTATTATTTTCCTGTTATCTTTGATTTTATTATTGTTGTTGTTTAATTTGCTTTGATCATCATACTATTTATTATTGCTACTACAATTTTCTCCATTTTATTCTATATGGCATTCCACTTTATTATTATTTTCATTTTTAAAAGTGATTTTGTTATTCTCAACTTGAGTCAAAGGTCTATTCAAAACAGTCTTCTTACTTTCATATTATCCGAATCAACTCCTTAGATGATCAAAATTGCTCAAATGATACCTAAAGAATTAATTACACCTAGTAGTACAGAAGAAAAGAGACCATTTTATCAGTTTTCTCCGCAATTTTGGTAATTTAATTTTCATGTGACCAATAGTTTTCTTTAACCAATTTTGACATATTACTTTCATGTGACCAATAATAGTTTTCTTCATGGCTAGAAACAAATGCATATTAGGCAATTTTATATAGATATCAATGTCATTAGTGTTTTATTTAGTATTTGGGATTGAGAGTTATTTAGAAACTTCACTAGCAATAGGGTCAAATGAGGTAATTGAAAGCAATAAGTAACAAATTAATTAAATCTTTGTTGCTATTATTGACCAAAGTTCAATTTGAGCTTTCAAATCCTAATTAGCAATGTTATACTAATTAATTAGAATTTTCCTCTGAAATATGACTATAAAAGTTAAAACTATATAATATAATAAAATGTTATCCACTTACTATTCTAAGTTTACCTATTATTATTATTAGATAGATAAGAGAAAACGTTGATTAATGTGAAACAAGCTTCGTAGGAATGAACTAGTAATAGAATTGCGCAATTAACTATAGCACCAATATTTCATACATAAAACTGTAGATAAATGTAGAGTATATATTATTACCTTAAGTTTAAATTTTATGCAAAATCAATGTAGTGTATCTATATGCCAGTTTAAATCTAAATTTACACTTATTTTTTAGCGAAAATACTATTTATAAGAATCCCCCCCCCCCCCGGCCCCAAATTAATAATTGTTATTCATGTATGGAGCAACGTCATCAAATTACCGTTCACTCAGGTCTTAATCGTGTCTAAATATTATTTCTTAGTAAGAACTTATATATTCCTTTTGTCATTTTCACTTGGAAATCATGATTTTTTTCACCAACTTTTGTATCAAAGTTGTGTCACATGATTATGACTATCAACAATATAACATACCCCTTTTAAGGTATGATGATAATAATTCACCTATATATAGGAAAATAAATTTGAAGGGTTCATGCTAGACTTTTACTAATATATATGTATTCTTATTCTTTAGCAAAACCCTATTTATTGGGGAACATCTAGTGAGTCACTCCAACTGGTACTTTGCTTGGACATTTACTCTTCAATAAATCTATTTTTTGCGTTATCCAACAAGTCAATTCTCAGAGGGTGCAAAATTTGAAATTAATGTGCAGGTAAAAAGTATTTTTTTTACTATTAATATAAAGAGTGATACTGTAAAAAGATGAAAAGTTATGTAGTAAATTAACAAATCGTATAGACATGAGGGGTTAAAAAAGCAACGAGTTCAATTATAAATATAGGGTGAAATGAAAGCCACATTATTACAAGTTTAATGGCGACACAAATATTAAAACATTACCATCTTTTTACTTCTTTTATGACTCGAACCCACAACTCTAAGATTGTAGGGTGCCTAACATCTAAGAAACCCGTCTGAGAAAGGAGAAAGATAACGGAATTGTACTAAATTATTTTTTAGACTTATTTATTGTGATCAGCTACTTAAAGGTTAATATGACTTATAGGCAAAGATCCACCAATAAAATGTCCAATCCTGATTTCGTTTTATAGTTACTTTGGCACATCGAGCGGTCCTCATTAGTAACAGAGACAAAAAAATTTTTATTAAGGATTCAAAATATAGAAATTTAAATACGAAACGATTACAAGATGATAAATCGGAGGCGAAAACAAAAGGAAAGACTAATCTTAACCTGCTTTACTGTACGCTTTGTTGTCATTTATAACATGTAATTCCTTCCCATTTTTCCCTACTCCATCTAGCTTTTTAAAAATTTCTTGTGTATTTTAGGTAAAGATTAACTTTGAAAAAAAATAAAAAATAATATCTTCTTGATATCTTAAAAAAGTCACTTATTTTGGAGGGTATTACAAAAGCTAGCTAAAATATCATTCAAAAAGAAATGAAGAAAGTACAAGCTATTATCTTCACAAAATGAAAATTTCATAAAAGTCACAAGTTTGATTCCCTCTAAATAAGAAAAGATAATAAGAAGAAAGCAATACCATAACTAAGCTAAGAATTAAAATGTTACTACAATTACATATTACCTAGGTAAGTAATTGTACAAATGGTAGAAAAATTCAATTCAATGAAGATGACATTAAGTTGTCCAATAAAGGAGCCTTTAAAAATGACATTTTACAAATGTATGCAAGAATTTAAACGTGCAAGAAAGAGTAAAAATTTACTACAATATAAAGGAGGGGGATTGTTAAGCTTGGACAATACTACAATATTAAGAAAGAGAAACTCTTCCACTACCAAGAAGAATTGTTGCTTGTTCATCAACTTTGCAATGGTCATCACGGATAGTTTTTACGGTATTTTTCTTCCATATTTCTAAACTGTAGCTGTAATTTTTGTCTATAAACTCATCAGATTTTTAAAATTTTTTAATGTAGGGAATATAATGATGTTGTTTGTCGCTGCAACTATAGTTGTACGTGTTCAAAGCCAACTGATAACAGAAACTCCTTATAACGCGGTTGTTTCTAAAAATGGGACCGGAAATTTTAACACAATTGCTGGAGCAATATTGGCGGCCCCTGATCAAAGTGTCAAGCCATTCTTCATAAAAATTAAGAAAGGAACGTATCAGGAATATATTAGAGTTGATAAAAAGAAGATTAATATATTCATGATCGGAGAAGGGATGGATACTACGATAATAACAGGTAATAGAAGTTTTGTCGAGGGCAACAAAACCTATGATACTGCAACCGTTGGTAAGTCCCTCTCTCTATATATACATGAATTTTATTAATTTTGATGAATTATAATTTTTTCTTCTTATTTAATTTGTAGGGGTTCTTGGCGATGGCTTCACAGCCCAAGACTTAACTTTTAGAAATAATGCCGGACCTATAAAGCATCAGGCAGTGGCGTTAAGAGTTGAAGCGGATTTGGCGTTCTTTTATAAATGTCGATTCGACGGGTATCAAGACACTTTGTATGTGAAAAAGAAACGTCAATTCTATCGAGATTGTGAAATATATGGCACGATAGATTTCATTTGCGGTGATGCGACAACCTTGTTCCAAAATTGTGTGATTGAAGCACGTACTCCAATGCCGAGGCAATATAACACAATCACAGCACAGAAGAGAGATTTTGAGCCCTTTGAATCTGGAATAGTGCTTCAAAATTGCACTATAAAGGCTACCAGCGATTTGGAGAAATTGGACAACGTCACGACATATTTAGGTCGTCCATGGGGTATATTTTCTAGGACTGTGATAATGGAAAGCTATATTGATACGTTGGTAAATCCTAGAGGATGGGTTGAGTGGATTGAATCGGCAAATAAATCCGTTATTAGCCTCCGGCCATAGTATTTGGAGTACAAGAATAGAGGACCGGGTGATGTTACAAAAGGACGTGTGACATGGGCATCCGTCACTACAGATCCGAATATTGCATCAAACTTTACGGTTAGGCACTTTATAAAAGGTGACGAGTGGATTCCCGTAAACATTCCACGTTACTTAGATTTCTCTTGAACAACGTTAAGTTGTACTGTATTCCTACTAGTTATTTGATTGCAAAAGTAGTACTACTATGTACCTATCTTGTGTTTTTGTCGAAATGAGTTGATTATCTAACTTTAAATTTCGTCTTCAAGTAATTTACTGTTGCCATTGTCCATCTAATTATCAACTGACCATTAAGTCATGAAAAAAAATATATTGTTACAGAAACTTATTGTGTCGAAATGTGCTGGACACCAAAATGATTGTCACATGTACAGTTCATTATAGCAGAAATTTATCAGTCAAATCAATAGAGTCACGGGCTTAAACATCCAACACGCTTAAAAAGGCAAATAAGTAAGGCTTAAATGCAAGTAGAAACTTTCGTTATTTTATAAGCAAATAAAAGAATGGGCCGGGTATGGGGCGTGGATTTGGGCCGATTATTTTGCTGATGGTTTTATAATGAATGGATTAGAAAGAAGAATTCAAGGAACCTGGTTCTTTGAAACTTGAATTAATTTGAAATTGGGGAATAAAATGCTTATAGTTAATTTTCAAACAATACATATTACTCCTTCTGTTTCAATATACGTGGTAAAAATGGAAGAAAATCAACCAAATTTCTTATATGATTTTTATTATATTTTTAAAATTATCTTAAGTTATTACATCATGAATTTACACACTTTTTATATAATTTTCAAATATATAACAAATTAAAAGAAAAACAAGATAAAAAAAAAATTAAAACGAAGAAAGTATTAGGCATATGCCATGATAATCCAAGATGAGAGTCAACAAGTAACTGCAGCTAACATAGCTTCTAAAATAGCTGAAAAAATGGAATCCTTAGCACTACAAGCAAGTAATCTGAATCTACAAGGTAGAGGTTTCAAGGGTAGACAATGTGACTACTGCAAGAAGAAAGGTCACACGAGGGACAATTGCTATAAGCTAATTGGCTATCCACCTAGGAAACCATACGGAGGAGGAAATGAAAACTCAGAGGGCTGGAGAAGGAATGCAGGCAACTCTGATAGCTGGAGAAGGGAACAGTCATCGGGACCAGCTGTGAATTGTGCTGATGGTGCATCTTCGTCCAAAGATACTGGAAAAGGTTATCTTGAAAGACAAGGACAATTCTATAGTCCTTTCTCTGATGAACAATGCAGGCAAATTCTAGGGCTGCTGAACAAGGAAACAGGTGGACATCATGCTAATATGACAGGTATTATTACTTGTTTGATGTCTATGTCTCATTGTTCAAAAGATGAGTGGATTGTTGATTCTGGAGCTACACACCACTTTACTGCTAATAAGAAGTTCTTACAAGATAGCATTGACATAGATGTTTCTAAGAAAGAACAAGTGCATTTGCCTACAGGTGAGAAGGCTGAGATCACTCACACAGGGAATGCTAGCCTGTTTGGACAGAACTCAGTGCAGGGTGTGTTATATGTCCCTGAATTTAGATACAACCTTTTATCAGTATCCAAAGTGACTAAAGAGCTATCTTGCCTTGTCACTTTCTTTCCTGATTTTTGTGTATTTCAGGATCTCTACAGTGGCAAGGTGAAGGGGATTGGTAGAGAGCAAGGTGGCTTATATTTGATTGTTGCAGACACTAATAAGATCTTGATAAATAATGAACTAAAGACTGCACACTTGTCTAGTAAGGATGAAGATTATGATCTTTGGCACAAGAGGGTAGGTCATCCTTCATCCACAGTTATGCAGAAGATTCCAGAATTATATAAGTGTACTAGCACAATAACTGACAATACTTGTCACATATGTCCATTAGCTAAACAAGTTAGATTACAGTTTCCAATTAGTACTTCTAGAGCTGATTTCCCTTTCAAACTTGTACACATGGATCTTTGGGGGCCTTATAAGGTGCCAACTTATGATAAGAAATATTACTTTCTCACTATTGTGGATGATTATTCCAGATTTACTTGGGTTTATTTGTTGCAATTAAAATCTGAGGTAATTGTTGTGCTTAAACAGTTCCTATATATGATTCAAAATCAGTTTGGAATGATGGTCAAAGTATTGAGGTCTGATAATGGGAGTGAGTTTTTTAATTCCAAGTGCAATGACCTTTTGACATCCTTGGGAATCCAACATCAAAGTAGCTGTCCACATACTCCACAGCAGAATGGTACTGTGGAAAGAACACATAGACAAATCTTAAATATAGCCAGAGCTTTAAGATTTCAGGCCATGATCCCTCTCAGATATTGGGGAATGTGCATTAAAGCTGCTGTTTACTTGATGAA
Source organism: Solanum stenotomum (assembly GCF_019186545.1). NCBI lineage: Eukaryota > Viridiplantae > Streptophyta > Magnoliopsida > Solanales > Solanaceae > Solanum > Solanum stenotomum. The sequence goes on along the minus strand of NC_064286.1, from coordinate 45,942,720 downwards.
TAGGTTACCTTCTGTTGCAATAGGAGCAAGCACACCATATGAATTACTCAATCACAAGAAGCCCTCACTCACTCATTTGAGAGTGATAGGTTGCTTATGTTATGCCACTAACTTGCAAAAATGAGACAAGTTTGAACCAAGAGCAAAGGTTGCTATACTTCTTGGTTTTTCAGAAGTTCAGAAAGGTTATGTTCTTCTTGACAGAGTTTCAGGGTCCATATTTGTTAGTAGGGATGTCATCTTTAAGGAAACAATATTTCCTTTTCATTCTCCTTTTTCACTATCTACATTGCCTCCTAGCTTTGGTACAGATATGCCTATCTCTGCAGACCAAGATGACTGCACAGTGGCTTCTTCACCCTCAGAGTCCAGACTTGAGGTGTCTTCAGAAGAGTTAGTAGGTTCTGCTTTAGATCATGCAACACAAGTAAGGAATGATGATGGTCCTAATGTTGAGCAAAATTCTACTACAAAACTTGGGAGTAATTCTGGTGTTGTTATTAATAGGAGAACTTCAAGAAGGATATCTAAGCAACCTACATGGATGAAGGACTATGTTCACAAGTCTAAATCCTTATATCCAATATCTAATCATTTGTCCTATGAGAATACTAGTGCCAAGTATCAAAGTTATCTCACTAAATTCTCTTCCCTTTTGGAGCCACATACATTTAAAGAAGCAGCTAAGGATGCTAGATGGATTGAAGCCATGAAGTTGGAAATCAAAGCTCTAGAAGATAACAACACTTGGACAATTGTTGAACTTCCACAAGGCAAGAACATAGTGGGTTCTAAGTGGGTCTATAAGATCAAGTTTCAGGCAAATGGAGAAGTGGAGAGATTCAAAGCAAGGCTAATTGCTAAAGGGTATAGTCAGAGAGAAGGTCTTGACTATCATGAGACCTTTTCTCCTGTGGCAAAGATGGTCACAGTGAGATCAGTTATTGCTCTTGCAGCCTCCAAAGGATGGAATTTGTTTCAAATGGATGTTTTTAATGCATTTCTCCAAGGTGATTTATGTGAAGAAGTGTACATGGAGATGCCTGAGGGTTTCAGAAGCTAGGGGGAGACTAAAGTGTGCAGGTTATAGAAATCACTATATGGGCTTAAACAAGCCTCAAGGCAGTGGAATATAAAGCTAACAGAGGCGTTAGTTGGCAATGGTTTTGTTCAAAGCAATCATGATTATTCATTATTCACAAAGAAGAAGGATGCAGACATTATCATCATCCTTGTCTATGTAGATGATCTACTAATTACAGGAAGTTGTAGTAAAATGATTAATGATGCAAAGGATGCACTTCACAAGCAATTCAAAGTCAAAGACCTAGGAGATCTTAAGTATTTCTTGGGGATAGAGGTGTTAAGATCTAAATCCGGAATATTACTAAATCAAAGGAAGTATGTGTTAGAATTCATCTCAGATATGGGACTAGGAGGAGCAAAACCATCAACAACACCTTTAGAAACTAATGTCAAGCTAACAACTACAGAATTTGATGAGTCAACAGGGAGAAAAGGTGATCCATTATTAGCAGATGTTGGTGTTTATCAAAGACTAATAGGTAAGTTGTTGTACTTAACCATAACAAGACCAGACATCAGCTACACTGTGCAAACACTGAGTCAATTCATGCAGCAACCTAAGTAGTCTCATTGGAAAGCTGCCATCGGAGTAGTTAGATACCTGAAGCTTGCACCAGGGCAAGGTATTCTTATGAGTTCATCGTCTAGTCATGAGCTTACATGTTGGTGTGATTCAGACTGGGCAGCTTGCCCAAATTCTAGAAGATCTATAACAGGTTATTTAGTTAAATTTGGGAGTTCATTGGTGTCATGGAAGTCCAAGAAACAGCAAACAGTGTCAAGGAGCTCTGCAGAAGCAGAGTATAGAAGTATGGCTTCAGCAGTGGCTGAAGTTACATGGTTGCTGGGATTGTTTCAAGAGCTGGGAGTAAAAGTAGCACAACCTGTGGCAGTTATGAGTGATAGCAAAGCTGCTCTACAGATTGTATCTAATCCAATATTTCATGAAAGAACAAAACACATAGAGATTGATTGTCATTTTATCCGAGACAAGATTAAGAATGGAATGATCAAAATAATGTTTATGAGAACTGAAGAACAAGAAGCAGATTTATTGACTGAAGGGTTAAGTAAGGTGCAACATTTCTATTTGATGAACAAGCTAGGAGTGTTCAACATTTTACACCCTCCAGCTTGAGGGGGAGTATTGGCACATGGCATTTTGGGTTGTTAATATTGTTACAGTTAGTTAGAATAGTGGTTAATTGTCCAGCTGTAAAAGTAGTTAGTTAGGAAATTAGTTCAACATTTTTTCCTTTATATACATTGTACACATAACGTTTCTTTTTCAGATCAATACAATTTACATTTCCAAATGTACTCTTCTGTATTTCTCTCTAGAATATAGATCTCCATTGATGAACAGCTTGAGCTAAGTTGATAGTTCATATTTTCACAATTCGAAGTACCAAATTACTGTGGCGTGACTTGGTGAACTGGAAAATGAGATGTTACCAAACCATGTTATATCTTTAGGCTGACTTAGCTCATTAATTGCTATTATAATCTAAAGCTCAGTTCGAGGGTCGAGTATGAAAATGACAGAATAATGATGTGAATGAGTGAGTTTATGTATTGCCTTTTCTTATCTATGGCCTTTAGCAGCCATACTTGGATGATGCGAGTGACACAAAGATTAACATCAATGATTCAAGTATCATTTATGTTCGTTTTACTCCCACTGAGTCTCCAATGGACTCCGTTGCTTTCTCGTTGCATTACTTTCATTCGGTCAAGCTCAACGTTCCTTTTATCGAGTCAACCTTGGTGATATAAACAGAAGAGGAAGCTGATATATGGTGAAAGAGAAACAAATATACAGGGGGAAGGTGTTGATATACAACTAGTATACAAGAAATTTTAGAGCTGATATTAGTAACACATGAATTATATAAAGAAATTGAGGGGCAGTTAAGCCATTTTTTGTCTTATTCAAGTATTATTAAACTTGATAATAGTAATCCCTAGATATTTTAGGTATTAGATAAGACCACATATGATGTATTAAAGTAATTCATGTATTAGGTGTGTTTGAGTTAAATTATGCAATCAAATATTATATTGAGTGGACTAAATTTTAATATAAGGACTATCTCAATTAATACATCATAGCAAACGGCTCCTTAGATTATACACTGATATACATAATAAATGGGTCAAACTCCATATATAGGACGGAGAGATATACAATTGTATTTGTATATCACGTCTCTTTCGCTTTATACAAACACAAACTATACATTTGTGTTTGTATAAAGTGAGAGAGAGATTGGTAGAAGAGAAGCAAGAAAGCGATTGGGAAGGGAGAGATGACTGAAAAAGAGAAGAGTGGCAAGCGAGATTCCAGAGTGAGGGGGGAGAGAGAGAATGTCATTATAGTTAGAAGTAAGTTCTGAACTGTAATTAATGCAAACTATAGCTATTTAGCTAATTAACTAGTATATGTTTGCTTAACCGCGTAATTTTCCCTTTTCTTAATTGCTTGATTATTTTTGTTAGTGAATTGTTTGTTCTGAATTTTGTATTAACTCTAACTTTGGGGTCGTTTGGTAGAGTGTATAAGAATAATGTAAAATATAGTGTATTAGTAATGCTTGTATTAGTAATGCTTGCATTAGTTATGCTTGCATTAGTTATGATGAGATTTTTTTATGCAATGTTTGGTTTGGTGTACTAAAAATATTATGCATTACATAAATTTTTTTAGAAAAAATATTTGTATACAAAAGTACCCTCCACAAATATAGTGGAAAGGATGTAAAAAAAGTTTTTGAGGGCAATTCTGTCTTTAATCATGCTAATGCATGCATTAGAATCCATTGCATTACTAATGCATAAATAGATGGTATTAGTAATACTCTTCAATACACAATAGAGTGTATTACTAGTACAAGCATTAGTTATGCATAGGTTAGAAAAGTGTACCAAAAAAGGTATAGACTAATACATCAAGCTAATGCAAGCATTATTTTCTCTAATACACTCTACCAATTAAGTTAACGTAATCGAATTCTCCAAAAGGCAAACTAGTTCTTTTCATATTCGTTTGTTTGATTAAATAAGATCTCTTTTTATCAAATTTTGTACTCTCTCTTATTCTTAGTTTAAATGTTTTTTTGTTACTCGTCTTTAATTGTTTAATTTTTCTCAAGTTAGATCCCTTTTCTTTTTTCTTTTTTTTTCTTTTTTTTTAAAAAGATCTCAAATGCTGTTTTTATTTAACCATATTTTATTTATTTTAAATACTTCAACTGTTTCCGGTTAAGTTTTATCTCAAAACAAAAATGCTTTTTTTTACTTGATTAATTTTTTTCCAAACGCTAGTCAAATATTTTAGTTTAAATTATCGGATATCCGCATGTAAGAGGATACTTTATTGTCACGATTCAGACTGTCGTGATTAACACACACACTAGCCCTTCGGTGGGAGAACCATTACTACAACCCAAACAAACAAATTTTATGAAAACTAAGGCATTTAAAGATACAGAAGCAGGTTTAATTTAAAAAACTATACAAATGGAGTCCCCATAAACTCCAAGGTTTCAACAAACAACTAACCAACTAATGCGGAAGAACAACCCCTAGAACCTGAAAGTCATTGTACCAAAACTCTACTAACGACAAGTCTAAGAGCAAGGGGTACAACCCGAAACTAACAAACACATTAAACAAATAGTCTGAGTCGAAAAGAATGGACTTAAACAAGAGAGATCCGTGGCAGCCTGAGAGAACTGGCTCACCCTTGAATTTGGTCACGATCAATAGTCACTTAGCTGAGGTCTATCAATAGCCACCTGAAGATGCCATGTACTCAACAAAGAACAAGAAAGTGAAGTATCAGTACACAACTATAGTGTACTGGTAAGATCATGCGGCTATCCCAATAAGTAAAACACATGCAAGTAACCACAACATTATAAAACATGCATATACCGAACATATACAATATTAGTCATCTTTTCAGGATCAATGTAGCCTTACACGTTTTCAATAATACACATTGGTTATCAATTTAAAGCAACATACAGTCTTCAAATATCAATCATCATTAGATATGAACGTAATCATCACAAGTAGATACACAACACAATTCAATGGTCCTCTCACGGAACCCAATTAAATGGTCTTCTCATAGAACCCACACCCAAACTGTTAGCATACCGAAACATGGTACCAGATCCAATGTTTATGCTGGAATGTGGCAACCGATCCCATGTTTATGCCGAAACGTAGCAACCGATTCAAGTTAGTGTGTCGGAATGCAACACCCGATCCATTTAACAAACCACAATCACAATCACAATGTAGATTCTCACAATCATACAACAAGAGGTGATTCATGGCATACAATTATTCAATTATCCTTATTTACGATTAAGGTGATCAATAATGCAACATTCGCATACATACATGCATTATAATGAGCAATTACGAACATATATCACACCAACATGAAATCACATCTATCCCCTACCTCGAATCCAAGCTTGAATCCCCTAAGCACTTGAATCTTCCCTTTCCGGATTCTTCTCATTTGTTCGTGGTCTAAAAACATACAATTAACGCAAGGATCAATAAACGAGGCCTAATTACCCGGATTATAATCAACATTATCAACCCTAGGCCAACCCAAGATCCCATTACCTAATTTAGGGCTTTTTCCCACCATAAATCACAGATCAAAACCCTCCCCTATCGATAATTACCCAAGAAACTAAGTTCTACGGATCGAAACACAGCTTCGGAGAGTTAAAATCTTACCTTTAGCCTTAACAATGTTGGAAAACGCTCAAGAACTTGTCTGGGGTTGTCTCCTAGCTCTCAAAGTCAAAAAGTGCAGAATAAAGATGTTTTGGGGTTTATTTACAACCTTAGGTTGCGTCGGACCCGCCACAACGACACTCACCCCGCTACAGCGGCCCCGCCCTGGCGGCAGAAATCTTGCATCAGCGGCTTGCACAGAAACAGTGAGCAAAATTAATAATTCCCCCATTTCACAACACACCTTCAACCAACGACACTCAGAAATTATCCGTTCACGCTAAGATCAATTCCGGGAGTTTTACTCGCCTAAATTCAATTTCGTAAAGTTGTACGGGTTTCTTAACGTCTTAGCTATCCATTCATGTAATCAAATTTTTTAATCAATATCTCATTTGTAACCAGATTTCACTAGACCTCACTGACTCCGATTTCATCCAAATCTAGACTAGGCTAAGAAATCCAAAGTTACTACTCAAAAGTTTTCTAGCCCCAATTCTTTCTCCATTGGTTTTTCTATAAAAACAAAAACAGGTCGTTACTATAGATACCAATTTACCCATCACTCATCCCCGACGGACAAACTAGGAGAAAAGAGCTAAAGCAAAAATAGAGTAGTATCTGAATCGTCGAATAACTGGGGATACTTGTCCCACATACTTTTTCTGTTGACTCTACGCTGCTAGAAGCTTAGATTGGATACTTCTCACCTTACCCTAAACATCTTTCACCAAATCAACTATCAAAGGTTTCACATCTTCAACCATTGAACACCTACACATTGATTGTTTGGCATAATCAAAGAAACGACTTCCAATTCAGGTGTCAACGATCGCGTGCAGTAATATAACCCAACTGAATGGGTTGAGGTCGAGTCATAAGGGAGTGGTTGCAAGAATTAATAGAGAAGTAAAATCAAGTTCTAATCAATCATAGCTATAAATATTAATGAGTAAAAATATGATAAATCAATGGGTGACACAAATGTCAATTATCAATGGGGGGTTTTGTATTCAACTAGTGAACAAAAATAACAAAAATATAAAGATACGAGATAAAGAGACGGGATTCTTGGGATGTGATAGGAATATGGGATAAAATATACTATTGGGTAAATGTTATTGATAGTAAATCGCTGAACATTTGTAACTAGGCTAGACTTTAGTGGGGGTAAATTCTCTCTCGAGAAACTTAACCCGAATCAACTCGGTTTCTCTCGAACACCGAGTTGCAGCAATTAAGCACAGCATTCGCCTTAGCCCATTCCCTCTCTCGAGCTGAATGTGTGGGAAAAAGCCTAGGATTCACTCTCTCGAGCTGAACCCACGACGACCCAATCATCACTGGCTATCGATTTAGTAGTCTTAGATTTAAAACCTCTCTCTCGAGCAAGCCAAAAACACTAAGATGAAATCGTATTTGCAACTACAATCCCATTAAGTTCAAACACAACTACTAAACGAAATCATATTTAAACAGAAAATAGACTAACAATAAGCATTACCCAACAGGAAATTTAACCCATATTCACAAAATTACACCCCAAGAATTGGGGTTTTAGCTAGACATAGAAAAAGGGAAGAACATGATACCAAATCGAATTAACATCAAGTGGGTATGATTTATATTCACTTCAAACGAGTCTAGAATGAAGAATCTCCAATACACACTTCCAATTTCTTGAAGTTGGAAGTCTTCAAATCTTCAAGCTCAAGAACAATGTCTCCCCAAAAACTCTAAGAACTAAAAACTAGAAATATTCTAAGTCTCAAAATTCTCTACAAAAATTCCTTGATTTTGTCTAAGCTACAGAATTAAATGAGTATTTATAGTTTTTGAAAATTTGTGTTGCGAAGGATCACTCGGCGTAGTTAGTCGGGATCGCCGATGCACTCGGCGATCCGCCCTTTGGTCTGGTTCATCGCCTTTTAGCTTTTGCATTCAACATCTTCGCGTTTTGAATCATTTGGCAATATAGCACTGCTTTGCGGAACTACTCGGCGATGCACAGACTACTCCATTTCCTAGCATACTTGATCTTTTCCTTCAGGGCTCAGCACACTGGAACATTAGGTGAGATTTGAGGCCTTTCGGCGACTAACCTAATGGATTAGGTGATCTTCAGGTCGTCTTTTCTTCCTTCTTTCAGCCGCTTCATTCCTTTTTGCTCGATAGCGTCCATGTTTTGTCTCTCAAGTCAAATACCTGAAACTTAAGGATTTACATCAGATATTGAGACAAAAAATGCATTTGAGGACACTAATTCAATCAAAATATAGCCCTAAATGAGTCCAAATTGTGGACTCATCACACATCCTCTCATACAATGCCTCAATGAAGTCATCTCAATACTTGAGTGATAAATATTGTTGTATGTAGACTTAACTACAACAAAAGTAATTCTCAACAACCACCAAAGTTGATCGTACACACGTTTACAAGGACCTTGACACAATCATCCGGACGAATCCTTTAGCACTTAAGCATGATAAAATTCCAAGTTAACACTCGCTACAAATAGAAGTGAACCTAAATCAACCAACACACACTCATAATACCCAAACAATCATAGTTCTTAACAATATCTCCATCCCACAACATAAATTTCCATGAGCTTAAGGTATAACAAATTTTATCTTTAGAAATCAGATACTCATAGAGGGATATGTCCAAGCATACAACCCCTCCAACAACACTATCAAAATGCTAGATTTAGTAATTGTAGATTACCTCTTAAGAACAGTAGAATTGGACCCAATGATCCCCACATTCAACCACACATAATCAATACATGACCTCAACGACTAGAGGAATATTAAGATTGTCGGACAACCACAAATATGCATGGTAGCTCTTCTATAAATTCTCATAAGCAAAGGGGTACATGTAGAACCACTAAAATACTTTAACAACTCCAAGACAACACCAATTATGTCATTCGAAATAACCAAATCTTCCCGCTCAACCAAGAGAACATCGCAGGATTTGGTACCCCTGATCCACCACTAGGGATCCACCCACAAAAGCGAAAACACACGAGAGCATAACTAATGAATCATACTCACAATACTAACAACCATCATAAACACTCCAACCATTTACCTTATTATAAACCAACACTTTTAAAAATAAAACCTTTCTTAGGTACTTAACAATCAAAAGTAATAAATTTTACGCCTCAAACCAAGTGTAAATCCTTCCAAAGGTTCACTACCGGATACAATTGAACATTTCTCACCTTACAAATTCGTACCTTGACAAAATATATCATCACGAATGTAGACTTACATTGAAAACTCTGAATTGTAAACTCAATTGTATAACACAATCCCCCTATTTATCAATATTAGCTTATACCTTGAAGATTTTTATGAAATCTCGGATCTTCGCTTATTATCGATCGCATCTCCATCAATATTATAATATTTTTCACTAACAATCTAATCGTGCTCATTACTAAACTCAAAAACAAAACAAGCACTTATCATCACGCTCAAGCTAATGTCTGCACAATCCATTTTCGAGTCTTTTTCAATAGTTTTTAACCCATCTGATGGACCCATGACACTATTACCATAGCTATAACAAAACAATAAAATCAAGTGTCTTTGAACCCAATTATCTACCCCTCTGAAGATACCTCTTTAGCCTTACGAATCCAATAAAATATTTTTGCTCTCGCCTCTCTCTAAAGGTTGTACTACATTCTACTATATTTTCCTTCATTATAACTCTAGCTCTTTAACATTCTATTCGAGTGGTGTCCTATCATCTCTTATATTTTCCATACAACCACGTTACTCACCAAGTATTAGAAAACCACGACCTTGGATACTCGCAAGTTGTAATTACTATACAAAAGTTCACTTAACCAACAATTCATCATATATTTGCATCCCATCACAATCCATCGCGAACTCTTATTACCATTACGCTCAGTCATCCCTGACTATCACTATGAAGTCAACCTTTTCATCAACATGACACCTAAAACTCAAGTATACTCATCAAATTTAAAGGACTAACCCAATCTTGGTACGTACTTTCTTACTAAAATCTTTAATTTCCTTAACCCAAGTATACTCAATGGAACTTTCTTTATCCACAAGCTTGTCATTTTGGTATTAATCCGCTCTTTTATGGATTAAGATAAAATCATCAGTCCTCATACTACCCTCCTTCTTCTTAACAAACAAGACAGGAGCACCTCACTTGGAAACACTAGGACGGATGAACCCTTTTATCATGAAGTCTTGGTTTTTGAGCCTTAAGCTCTCTTAATTCTGCTGGAGCCATACGATACAGAGGGATGAAAATGGGGTGAGTGTCAGTTTTCAAGTCAATGCAGAAATCTATATCGCTATATGGAGGCATACCAGGCAAATCTATAGGAAACACTTCCTTAAAACTCAGACACCACAATAATAGACTCAATAGAGGGAGACTTAACCTCAACATCTCAAAAAAAAGCCAAATAACCCTGCACTACCAGTTCCTAGCCCGAAAGGAGGATAGGATCTTAGCTAGCTTATGCTTGTACACCCATTCCCACTCTAATCTTTCCCTACCGGGGATCTTTAGAGTTACCGACTTAGTATTACAATTAGGCCCGGTATAATAGGGGGACAACCAAGTCATGCCTAATATTATATCAAGTCAGTCATATCCAGCATAACCAAATCAACCCAAGTCTGAAAATCCCTAAACACAACAGGACAAACACGATATACAAAGATGACTATGACTGATTTTTCAACTGGGGTAGAAACATGGATGGAGGCATCAAGTATATCACAAATCACATCAAATCCCAAGGCAATTGAACTAACACGTACAAATAAGTAGAACCCAGATCACATAAACAATAGCCATCCGGGTACAGATATGAGTAGCACTAGTGACCACTACATCATACACCTCAAACTCGGTCTTGCCCGGAAAAGCACATAACTGAGCCCTGTCGTCTTGACCGGCAACCTCCTCGCCTGGCTGCACCACTTCTCTACCTGCATTACCATTTCCTCGGCCTCGCTGATTTAATCCTCATATGCCCAGGTTCTCCACGATTTTAACACACCTTATAACTTATATTTGATTGTTGAACACTGAATTAGATCACGGGGGTTAGTTCGGATACGATTCGGGTCCATAATTGTGACTAGAGGAAAACAGAGGAGACTGGGCTGAGATTTTGTCTCGCCCTGTCCCGCTCTGGCGGGAAAAATCCCGCACTGGCGATCTCACCTTGACGGGAAAATCCCGCCCCAGCGGCCATAACGAAAATAGAATTCCTGCCAACAATTTCTGGGGTTCCTCTCTTTTCTATATTTCCCCTAGATTTCTCGGTTATAACTAGGCATTTAAGAAAGTCCCTTCATATTACTTCAACACTACAACACGCCCATCCCCAGGATATTCCCAGACTCTCACACGGTTATTAGTTGGTCGCAACGCAGGTCTAGAATTCTCGCTTATGAACCAGATAGTAATTTATCGAGACCCTTGAACCTAATCTCGTGATGACTTTTTTTCATAACAAGTTTCACAACACTCAAGCAGTTACAACTTGCAGACAAGTCCAAATTCTTTAATTAGTTTGTTCCATAGACAACTATTATTGATCATATATGCCTTATACAACCCCTAAAGCCAGATACCAATTGGAACCTTCTCAGTTCCAATTAACTTTCTTGTGTCCCTTCAGTCGGGACTATGACGTCTAGTTCACTTGGTTGAGATACCAATTGGAATCGAGAGATACCATTTGGACTCAACTCATACCACAAGCGACAATAGTAGCTAGCGAGCCCCACAAAACTGTTAATTTTAATCATAGAACTTGGTCGAACCCAATTCTTAACCGCCTCAATCTTTAACTGATGGTAACCAGACCTTAAATCAATCTTAGAGAAAATTGATGCACCTTGCAATTGGTCAAAAAGGTCATCTATCCGAGGCAATAGATACTTTTTCTAAATGGTGACCATATTCGGCTATCGATAGTCTATACACGTCCTCTCTTGCTAGTGATGGTGTTACCACTTTTGTTGCTCTAGTTCGGACCATAGAGTAAAGGAAGAAAGATACCACTTTGTATCACCCAGATACCAATTGGATTCAAATCATAGCACAATGGAGTAGAAAGAAGTGAGTTTTTCCTAAAGTCCTATAGCCTCTCGAAGAAAAGTATGGATGTCATCGTACCGTTCTGCAAGACTCTACTAGACTTGTTTTGGTACATGAGATCAAAGAACCTAGGGATCTGATACCAACTTTGTCACGACCCAGACCGTCGTGATTGGCACCCACACTAACCCTCCGGTAGGAGAACCATTACTACAACCCAAACAAACAAATTTTATGAAAACTAAGGCATTTAAAAATACAGAAGCAGGTTTAAAAGACTATAAAAATGGAGTCCCCATAAACTCCAAGATTTTAACAAACAACTAACCAACTAATGCGGAAGAACAACCCCTAGAACCTGAAAGTCATTGTACCAAAACTCTACTAACGACCAGTCTAAGAACAAGGAGTACAACCGCAAAATTAACAAACACCTTAAAAAAATAGTCTGAGTCCAAAAAAAATGGACTTAAACAAGAGAGATCCATGGCAGCCTGAAAGAACCGGCTCACCCTTGAATCCAGTCACGATTAATAGTCACTTAGCTGAGGTCTATCAATAGCCGCCTGAAGATGCCCTGTACTCAACAAAGAACAAACAAATGTAGTATCAGTACACAACCACAGTGTACTAGTAGGATCACATGGTTATCCCAATAAGTGAAAACATGCAAGTAACCACAACATTATAAAACAGGCATATACCAAACATATACAATATTAGTTATCTTTTCAGGATCAATGTAGCACCACACGTTCTTAATAATACACATTGGTAATCAATTTAGAGCAACATACAATCTTTCAATATCAATCATCATTAGATATGAACGTAATCATCACAAGCAGATACACAACACAATTCAATGGTCCTCTCACGGAACCCAATTCAATGGTCCTCTCATGGAACCCATACCCAAACTGTTAACAAACCGGAACGTGGTACCCGATCCGATGTTTATGCCGGAACATGGCAACCGATCCATGTTTATGCCGAAACGTGGCAACATATCCCATGTTTATGCCAGAACGTGGCAACCGATCCAAGTTAGTGTGTCGGAACGCAACACCCGATCCATTCAACAAACCACAATCACAATCACAATGTATATTCTCACAATCATACAACAAGAGGTGATTCATGGCATACAATTATTCAATTGTCCTCATTTACGATTAGGGTGAACAATAATGCAACATTCGCATACATACATGCATTATAATGAGCAATTACGAACATATATCACACCAACATGAAATCACATCCATCACCTACCTCGAATCCAAGCTTGAATCCCCTAAGGCACTTGAATCTTCCCTTTCCAGATTCTTTCCGCTTGTTCATGGTCTAAAAACATACAATTAACGCAAGGATCAATAAATGAGGCCTAATTACTCAGATTATAATCAACATTATCAACCCTACGCCAACCCAAGATTCCATTACCCAATTTTGGGTTTTTTCCCACCATAAATCACATATCAAAACCCTCCCCCATCGATAATTACCCAAGAAACTAAGTTCTACGGATCGAAATACAAATTCAGGGAGTTAAAATCTTACCTTTAGCCTCAAGAATGGTGAAAAACACTCAAGAACTCGTCTGGGGTCATCTCATAGCTCTCAAAGTGGAAAAGTGCAGAATAAAGATGTTTTGGGGTTTATTTACGACCTTAAGTAGCGTTGGACTCGCCACAACGGCACTCACCTCGCTATAGCGAACCCGCCCTGGCGGCAGAAATCCCGCCTAAGTGGCTTGTACGAAAACAATGAGCAAAATTAATAATTCCAAGACCTCATTTCACAACACACATTCAACCAATGACACTCAGAAACTACCTGTTCACGCTAAGATCAATTCCAGGAGTTTTACTCGCTCGATTTCAATTCTGTAAAGTCGTATGGGTTCTTTAACGTCTCAGCTATCCATTCATGTAATCGAATTTATTAATCGATATCTCATTTGTTACCAGATTTCCCTAGACCTCACTGACTTCGATTTCATCCAAATCTGGACTAGGCTAGGAAATCCAAAGTTACTACTCAAAAGTTTTCTGGCCCCAATTCTTTCCTCATTGGCTTTTCTATAACGACGGGAACAGGTCGTTAAATTTATGTTCTAATATCTTGTTAAAGTAGAAATAAGAACCTCTTACTCGTTTTCTCTATATTTCTAAAAGTTTATCCGTGAAGACTTTTTAAAATTAAGATTTCTTAATTTCTTTTCAGAATGTGACAACTCTTTTTTAAAAGGATTTTTCTTAATTGTTTTATAGTTAGAACACTTCAATGGGGTTTTTCTATAAAAGTAAAATCACACACATAACGCCAATTACATATTCTAATTTGTAAAATTAGTCGATACTTAAGATAATAATACATAAACATGACTCTTAACTTGACTTCAATTGACAACTATGACCTTTATCTTTGAGTGTGCACAAGTAGACACTTAAACTTGCATAAAATAGAATAAATAACCACATTCATCCTACATGACAATTTTGTGTCCTACGTGACGTCCTACTTGTATTATGTCACATATGGCATATGTGTCTACTTGTTTAATTTTATACAAGTTTAAGTGTTTACTTGTGCACACCTAAAATTGGAAGGCATAGATGTAAACTAAAACCAAGTTAAAGGGCATATTTATATATTATGCCTTTAAGAAAAGATGCATACTTAATTTAAACGCTATCTTTTTTTGGTAAAATGATTTTCTAGTGTGTGTATATATCTTATTAAAAATGACAAAATTTTCTTGAAATGATTTTGAAAGTATTTTTGACTTTAAAGTATAACTATTTCAAATTGGTTGAAATTGAAAAAAAAAAAACTGAAATTAATTAAATTGTGAAAGATCAAAATTGAGTGTTAGCAATGCTTCAATATGTTTTTCATTATGCATTTTTCTAGTGAGCTATTTGGTGAGAAATGAATCAAATATTTTATAACACAAACTTTCAACTAATTGGTAGAGAGAAAAACTTTTATTTTTAGTAATATTTCATTAAAAATTTATTTCGCCAACTTCAGTAGAAGTTTATAGCATAGATGAATATGATTATGCCAAGTTGATTGTGTAAATAATATAGAAGAAGAAACTAATTTAATATTCCGTTAAAACAAGGGATAGAACAACAACAACAACATGCCCAGTGAGATCCCACTAGGTGGGGTCTGGGGAGGGTAAATTGTACGCAGACCTTGCCACTACCTCGTAGAGGTAGAGAGGCTGTTTCCGGGAGACCCTCAGCTCAAGAACAACAAATCTAAGAGACAGGAGAAATATATATACAACATACCAGCCAAAACAAACGATAGCGAATAATCAACAAATGATACAGTAACAACAAGAAAGTAATGCGATGCGAGAAACGCAGTAAACAACATAAGGCTAAGTCTACTCCAAACGCTAACAACCCATACCCCTGCAAGGGAAAACAGCACGCTAGCCCTACTAACCTACAACCTTGATACGAGACCTCCACTCCTTCCTATCTAGAGTCATGTCCTCGGTAATGTGAAGCATAGCCAAGTCTTGTCTAATCACCTCCTCCCAATACTTCTTGGGCCTACCTCTACCCCTCCGCGTACCCTCTACCACCATTACCTCGCACCTCCTCACTGGGGCGTCTGCGCTCCGTCTCTTCACATGTCCAAACCATCTCAGTCTCGCTTCCCTCAACTTGTGTTCCACAGAGGCCACTCCCACCTTCTCCCGGATAACCTCATTCCTAATCCTGTCGCTCCTAGTGTGCCCACACATCCATCTCAACATCCTCATCTCCGCAACATGCATTTTATGAACGTGTGCGTTCTTGACTGGCCAACACTCCGCTCCATACAACAAGGCCGGTCTAACTACCACTCTGTAAAACTTACCTTTAAGTTTCGGTGGAATTTTCTTATCACACAATACTCCAGAGGCAAGCCTCCACTTCATCCAAGCAGCCCCAATGCGATGTGTAACATCATCGTCGATGTCACCACTCCCTTGGATTACAGCCCCAAGATACTTAAAACTTTCCTTCTTAGGAATGATTTGTGCGGCAAGTCTCACATCCACATCTGTCTCATCCACCACATTACTGAATTTGCACCCTAAATATTCTGTTTTGGTCCTACTCAACCTGAACCCTTTGGACTCCAGCGTTTGTCTCCATACCTCCAACCTCGCATTAACTCCGTCCCGCGTCTCATCAATCAGTACTATGTCATCCGCAAATAACATACACCATGGGACCTCCTCCTGAATAGACCGCGTCAACTCGTCCATCACCAAAGCAAATAGGAGTTAAAACAAGGGATAAGGGTCTGAAAAATACCCCAACTTTGGTCGGATTTGCTGTTGCGATACTAAACTTTCATAAGGACCTATTACTTCCCTAGACTATTCAATACCGTATTTTTTACCCCCTGAACTATTTAACAGTGTATTTTAAAGGTATATATGTTCCCACGTGGACACATTACTATTTATAATTTTGTATTATTTTTTATGTCCACGTGGGCAAATATATATGTTTAAAATACGGTATTAAATAGTCTAGGGAGGTAATAGGTCCTCATGAAAGTTTAGTATCGCAACAGCAAATTCGACCAAAATTGGGGTATTTTTTAGACCCTTATCCCTTAAAACAATATATATCTTCTTTTCGGAATTAATCAGGAGCTAAGATAGAGTGTGTATATGTATATATATATATATATATATATATATATATCAATACACTATGTCTATCGTCCTATAAAAATAAGAAGATTATAATTTCCGTAAAGAATGACAAAAAGGGGGAGGGGGTTAGGGGGAGGGGCACGCAAAATAAACCTTGGCATAAAATGACTCGTGACAACATCTTATAAGTTAAATGAGAATGTTGATTACGTATTAATTTTCGAATTGGTTTATCAAACTCGCGGTTAAATTAATAAAATTCATAAAACCATCATCTTTTGATTTTATTGGAGATATCTTGACAAATTCATTAAATGTTTCTTCACAAGTGTCAAGAGTACTCGCAACACCAGAAACAACACTCCTCACACCAGGAAAGTCATTTGTATCGAAATCTTTAATTTTTGTTTCAGCGTCATCTATCGAACTATCATAATTTTCCTTACAAACTTGAAGGCATTGTATGAGAACATGCTCTTTTGCTTGCTCTATATAGTTGGTCCATAATACTTGTCATTTCATAAAATCAATGCATAAATTATCATATTGTTTCTTTTTTACCCTTGTGAGTTATTAGCCTTGAAAATATACATTTGACCAACTTAGAAAATCTAAGTAAATGATTCATGTTCACTGGTTAAATTAATTAATAAAAATAATTAATTCATACTCATTGATTGAAAACTTGAGTTCCAAAAAAATTAAATAAGGATAGAAGGTAAAGTTACATCATTTCTTAATGCAAGTGCAAAGTAAAAAGGTGAAATATAAAAAGGGATGGAGGGAGTACTAAAAAAATATTTCTATAAACATTCCATATTCATTCTTATTTTGTATTCAAATAAATTAAAATTAAAACTACCCAGCAAAATTAATGCTCCCACTTAGTTCATAACAGATACAATTTACAATCATCAAAGACATAGATACAATTTACAATTATCAAAACTTTCCATAGCCATTTTTCGAATCAATGAAATGTTAAAAATCTATATTCGAAATTTGATGAAGAAGGGGCATGAGTGGCCTGTCGTTTACTTTTGAAATTATAATTAATGAGAATTTTAAGTGATATATTTCTTTTTTAAAATATTCTCTCCCGTGATTTTTTTTTCTTTTTGTTATTAAATAATTGTATTCTTTCACATCAAACAAATAAAATTACATAAATTAGAAGAATAACAAACTAAAATACTGACGTTTTTAATAAATATTAAAAGTGTTGGCAAGAGGTCCTATTAAATGCTAAAATATTAAAATTTTGAAAATTTCCCCAAATATTTTCTTTCCGATGAAAAGCCCATGAGAGGGCCCAATCATTTTTGGACCTAGGGCTTGTAGGAGTATACTTCTCCCTTAGGTCCTAAATATGTAAGTAAATGTTCAATTAGCATTCAGTGATATTCTTATGGTTCCACCATTAAGAAATAGTTATTTTTGTACTATAATAACATATGCGGTATATTTTCACAAGTAAGGTCCGAAAAGAATGAGGTAATTAATATAATCCAACAAATTATGCATTTATTTATTTAGGACTAACCTTCCTTAAATGAAAAGTCAATTTGATATCCTTGTATTCTTTTGGCATATCAATGAATCTCCTCCTGAAATCTTTGACCAAAAAAGTATCATTGTTCATACACCTCATAGAAATCAAATATTGTTATGCCAAAGCATGTTCTACTACTCTTTTAATCTTGTAAGAACTAAAATATCAAAATCATCTATTTTAACAAAAAATTATTTAGTGTCATTTTTATCTTTTAAATCAGTACAATTTTACTTCAAGCTAAATGAAATGATTTTAATTTTTGTGTTATTTAAATTTTATCTTTTATTACTTATGAATTCAACACATATCAATTTTCATATCAATGAATAAAGAATTACCACATACTAAATAAAAGATATAAGTTTTATTTCATTTCATAATATGATAAACATATTGAAATGTAAAATTAAAAGCATAGATATGATAAATTCAGCAAGACCCAATTGGTTCAAAGTTGAAACTTGACAAAGAATTTTACTCATTCCCAGAAGGAGCCAATGCACTTCCAAGGATTTGATATAGCAACACAATACGACACACCTCTAGTTGCATCACCTCAAGTTCAACTTCCTCCAATTTTTCTTCCAGGATCTTGCTCAATTGCTGAAGTTCATGCATCCCCGGTTCTTCAATGGGGGTTTTTAGCATCCTTTCAATGTTGCTAAGCTCCGTCTTTCTTTCCATGGCTAAACCTCTACTTTGAAGAAATAAGAAAATGGGATATAGAATATCAATACCACGAGTGTATTTATAGCAAAAAATCATAACATTGTTTGGTAAAAATGAACTCATCTACAATAATTATGTTATCATAAGCGGTAGTAGAATATCTTTGATTACTTCTTATTTTCAATTATGAAATTAGAATTATAGCCTAAGTTTATGTGTAGTAAATTATTACATTCCAAGTTTTGATCCTTTGTATAAGTTATTTGACACTTAATTTTGGACTGTTGCATTTTTAATTAATTGGTCAAACTTCTTAAATTCAAAATATAGAAAAATAAGTATATGTAAAAGTCAAATATATTTTAAATCATTTTGACTTTATTTTGTTATTTTTAAAGCATAATATCCCAATATATATTAGATATCATAGGAGAAATTACATAATTAGACATACTTCACTATCATATATACTATTATTATCTATACTTTTAAAATATTACGTATCTTACCACTAATTAAGAGTTTTCTACCATATATTGAGAAAAATACACTAAATAAGGAAAGAGACGAGCGGGATCAAGAGGGAGGCGAGCGAGATTTTGTTATTTATTTCATGAATCACACTATATACATGTATATGTATGTATCTGGTGTGATGCGCATGTATATGAAATACCAAATACATATGAGAATGGTTAGCAAGATAGGAGAGAGGCAAGGGAGGCAGACGAGATTTGTTACATATCCCAGATAAATGCGAATCCACTTGAATTCAATATATCTAGAACAATTTTGACCTTCCGTATCTTGAAATACATGTATCAGGACGTACATGACGTACCAAAATTTGATAAGATACGCAATATTGCAAACTATAGTATATCTAAGTTATTACCTCCTAAGCTAATGAGATTTATGTTAAGTGTCTCATCTATTTAACATATAGTTTAAAGTATTAATTATGTTTATCTTACTAATTTGAAAAATCAATTTATGTTCAAAACAAGAGTTTCATTTTGTCAAATTAATGTCATTCACGATTTAATTACTGATTAGTCCATTATTGTAAATAATTGTTTTACTTTGTTGTGTCAAAAAGTTTAACTCATTAATTGAGTGTTTAGTTCATCTCAATCAAACATCAATTTGAATTCAGTTTGGCTAGTTTGTCTAAAATATTGAAATGAAAAGGCGATTAATTAATATTCAATTCTAGAAGATTTTCCCTCCTCATTTCTCCTCTTTTTAGACTCTAAAAAACTTATTCCTCTATGCTGCACACGCTTTTTTTTTCTTTCAAAACCCTCGTACGATTTAATCATTTTTATTTAAATCTTGAAAATTTTCGTCATCTATAGTGTTGATTTTCCCATTTAGGACAATATCTTTAAGGCATTTGTCTTCTTCATCAATCGAATAATAACTTCTCTTTCTTTTCTTTTCACTTTTCAGGTACAAAATCGTTAATATTGATATTCAACAATCGAAATTTTGAATTTTACTCAAAGAAATGAATTTAAATTTCGAATTCGGACTTCCTCATTATTTTTTTGGTTAAAACACTATCCCTTTTGGGTTTTATTATAGAATCCTATTTTCATATGTTCAAGAAATAGTTAAATGCACAAAAATAGTGTTCTCTACTTAGATATACTTGAAGAAGGGAAACTTTAAACCTTGAGTTTTCCTGAGTTCAATATTCTAAAACCTAATTTCTTGTAATGATTTTTCCATATCTTGACTTTCGAGTTTGAAAATAATTATCCGTTGTGAATAGAAACCTCAATCCGACCCTCTACAATCCGTTGGTTGAGGCCGCTATAATGAAGACTGACAATTACTTAGGGAGACTTCTCAAGCTCCCCCATTTCACAACATACTAAGATTTTGGACAACGAAATAACATTTCATCGAGGAAATTGCTATTACTAGAGTTCTACTACTCTGATTCTCATTTCGAAAGTTTCTATAGATCATTAATCCTCTCAACCAACATAATTCAAGCTCAAAATCAGCAAACAATACATCATGGATCGCAGAGATCCCTAAACTCTATCTGGATACTTCAGCCTTGATAACTTATATAACAACAGGATATAGGTCATTTCACTTTAGTACTAAGGGGTCGTTTGGTGTGAAGGATAAACACAAATAGTCCTAGGATAAATATTTAGCAAAAATAATGCATGCATTAGTTTTGTGTATTAGTAGTACCTTGTTTGGTACATTTTCTCATGTTATGTATAACTAATATTTGCATTAGTTATATAACTAATGTTTGCATTAGTTATACACTCTATTGTGTATTGAGAAGTGTATTACTAACACTATAGATTTCTAGGTATCAGGTATTAGTAACACAAAGATATTTAATGCGTGCATTAGCATGATTAAAGACACAATTACCCCTCAAAATCCTTTTTACAACTTTTCCATCATAATTGTGGAGGATATATTTGCAAATAATTTTTTTATGCAATGCATGTTATTTTTAATACACCAAACAAAATTATACATAAGAAATAATCTATGTATAATTAATATTAGCATAACTAATATAAGCATGTTATAAATTCATTGTGTTGTGTGGATTGTTCATTAGATTAATTTATTCAAGAATTAATTGAATTCATGTATTGGTGCTTCCAAGGTGATAAGAACCTTAAGGGATAACTATGTATCTACTAGTTTGGAGACCTTTCGGAGTGATATCTTGTAACGACCTGTTCCCGTATAGCAAAGCCAACGGAGAAAAAATTTGAGCCGGATAATTTTTTCGTAGTAACTTGGATTTTTCCAGCCTAGTCCAGATTTGGATGAAATCGGAGTCAGTAAAGTCTAGGGAAATTTGGTAACAATTGGGTGATCAAATTCATAATTTGATCAAATGAGTAGATAGCTAAGACGTTAAAGAACCCGTACGACTTTACAAAATTGAATTGGGTGAGTAAAACTCCCGAAACAGATCTTAGCGTGAGCGGGTAGTTTCTGAGTGTCGTTGGTTGAAGGTATGTTGTCAAATGAGAGTATTGGATTATTAAATTAGCTCAATGTTTGGTGCAAGCCGCTACGGCGGAGATTTCTGTTGCCAGGGCGAGACCGTTGTAATGGGGTGGTACCGCTGTGGCGGGACAGACGCGACTTAAAGTCAGAAATAAACCCCAAAATCGTTTTATTTTTCAATTTTCAAACTTGAGAGCTAAAAACGAACCCAGTGCTTTTCTTGACAGTTTTCCACCATTCTTGAGACTAAAGGTAAGATTTTCACTCCCCAAATTCATGTTTTGATCCGTAGAACATAAACTAATGGATAATTATCGATTGGGAAGAGGTTTGCTCTGAGAATTATGGTGGAAAAAGCCCTAATATGGGTATGATAATCATGGGAATGATCTAGGGTTGATAGAATTGTTAGTATTTCGGGTAATTAGTTATTGTTTATTAATTCACGTGTTAAATTAATTATTTGTAGACCAAGAACAAGCGGAACGAATTCGAAAAGGGAAGAATCAAGTTTCTTAGGGAATTCAAGCTTTGTTTGAGGTAGGTGATGGTTGTGATTTTATGATTGTGTGATATATGTTTGTTCTTACTTCATTATAATACGTGTATGTATGTGAATGTTGTATTATTGATCACACTTGTTGTAAATGAGGATAGATGAATGATGAATGCCATGAATCATGATTTGATTGTATAATTATGAGAATGTACATTGTGATTTGTGATTGTGGCTTGTTGAATGGATCGGGTGTTGCGTTCCGACACACTAACTTGGATCAGTTGCCACGTTCCGACATAAATATGGAATTGGTTTCTACATTCTAGTATAAACATTGGATCGGGTACCACGTTCTAGTATGTTAACTGTTTAGGTTGGGTTTGGGTTCCATAAGAGGACCAATGATTTGTCGTAACTGTGTATCTTGAGAAATGTGAAACCGTACTTTGTATTTGTAAATGATGATGATATTATATATGTTCGGTGTATGTATGTTATTGTATTGTTATATTGACTTATGTATGTAGCACTTAGTGGGATAGCTGCGTGATCCTACCAGTACATTGTGGTTGTGTACTGATACTGCATTTGCTCTTTATTTATTGAGTACAGGGAATCTTCAGGCAACTATTGACAGACCTCGCTTAGAAGATCACTGATTGTTCGAATTCAAGAGTGAGCTAGCTCTTTCGGACTACCATGAATTCTCTTTTCGTCTATGTCCACATTTCGGACTTCGATTTTCTAGTTAGTTATTAGTATATTAGTTTGGGGTTGTAACCATTCTTATTTAGATGTATGAATCTTGTTAGAGATTTGGTACGTTGACCTTCAGGTTCTAGGCGTATTTTTCGCATTTTATTTTGTTGTTAGACGATTGTTTGGAGTTTATGAGAACTCTCTATTCCTTTCCTTAGTATTTGAGTTGCTTTCGTAACTTCAATGTTTTAGTATTTTGGTTGTAGTAATGGTTCTCCAATCGGAGAGTTAGTGTGGTGCCAATCACGATAATCTGGGTCGTGACAAAGTTGGTATCGAAGCCTAGGTTCGTTGATCTTGATGTACCAAAATGAGTCTAGTAGAGTCTTGCGGAACAGTACGGAGACGTACGTACTTTTCTTCGAGTGGCTATAGGACTTTAGGAAATCTCTATGTTTTCTCTTGTCTCTTTTCATGATATAACTTTATTCCAATTGGTATCTGGCGATTCAAATTAGTATCTAACCTCCTTCACTCTTCTGTCTGCAGATGGTTAACACTAGATTCAACGGCGTCAGGCCTATAGCTCCCGTTAATGCTCCAGCTGAGTAATCTGCAGCGAGAGGTCGCGGTCGAGGCAGGGGTAGAGGAAGAGCTAGGGGTAGAGGCCAAGGAAGATTGACACCTACTGGGATGGAGCACCGATTGAAAATGTT
This sequence comes from Solanum stenotomum, assembly GCF_019186545.1. Classification (NCBI taxonomy): domain Eukaryota; kingdom Viridiplantae; phylum Streptophyta; class Magnoliopsida; order Solanales; family Solanaceae; genus Solanum; species Solanum stenotomum. The sequence continues at coordinate 45,918,922 of NC_064286.1, read as the reverse complement.
TCCAGAAATGAGGCCCCTCTTACGCATCATGAAGAGGTAGAGGAGAACATAGAGGTTGAGAAAGAGAAGAATGTTGGGCAAGAGAAAGAGGTGCAGGCTGAGACTACAGGTATTCCCCTTTTGTACCCAGTGTTAGCTCAGCAGATCATGTCGTTCTTGAAAGGATTGGTTGGTCCTGGAGTGTTTCCCTCTGTTCAAGCAACTCAAGCTCCCGCTAATCCCCCTATTGCTATCACTGTCCCCAAGGTGGGAGGGAATGTAGGTAATGATACTTTCTTTCGTCATTTGTTGGGTCCTTTTATGACTGACAATGAGCATGAAATGTTAACTAAGTTTTTTATGCTAAAGTCTCATGTATTTCTTGGTTCTGAGAGTGAGGATGCTTATGAGTTTATTTCAGATTGTCATGAGAGGCTTCATAAATTAGGAATTGTTCATCAGCATGGGTTGAGTTCGTGACTTTTCAACTTTAAGGTGAGGCTAAGCAGTGGTGAAGAGCTTATGTGGAATGCAGATCTTCCGTTTTACCTCTACTTACTTGGACTTAGTTTCATGCCCTGTTTTTAGAGAAGTATGTGCCTAGGACTTTGAGGGATCACAAGAAAGATGAGTTCATGGCTTTGGAGAAAAGTGGTATGTATGTGGCTGCTTATGAGGCCAATTTCCATGCTTTGTCTAGATATGTTACTCAATTGGTGACTACTGAGGAGGAGAGGATCTGCTTATTTGTTAAGGGACTTAATTCTGAGTTCCAGGTATTATCTATTCATATGACCTCTGCAGGAAAAAGTTTTAATGAAGTTACAGACTTTGTGAAGAAAATGGAAGGGGAGAGATGAGACAGTCAAGCTAAGGCATTGGAAAAAAGGGCCGAGAACTCAGGCAACTTTCAAGGTTCTTACTCTAGGGGGTCCGGAAGGCCAACGCTTGCAGCCAAGCCAATTCAGTTCGTTATGCCCGCCTATACAGGTAATTACTCGAGAACTCCACCTCATAATTTGATTCAGGATAGCCAGGGAGTCGCACCTTCAGTGGGCAGCAGGCTATCCTTTATTCGTACTTGCTATAATTATGGAGAACCTGGTCATATGAGGAGAGATTGTCCCCACCCGCGCATGATGGATTCTGCGCAACATCAGACTAGAGAGTGGTACCTACATGAAATGGTAATAATGGTCGAGGGCGTCCACAAGGTGGGCGAGGAGGTAATCAGCGAGGCCGTAGGGGTAAAGAAAATGGTAACGCAGGCAGAGGTGCAGTGCAGCAGGTAGGGAAGAAGCTCGTCAAAATGATAGGGCTCAATGTTATGCCTTTCGGGGAAAGAGTGAGGCAGAAGCATCTGACGCAGTGATCACAAGTACTATTCTTGTCTGTGATCGAATGGCTAATGTGTTATTTGATCCGGGTTCTACTTATTCTTATGTATTCGTGCAATTTGCCTCAGAATTTGCTATGATTTGTGATATACTTGATGCCCACATCAATGTTTTTACCCCTGTTGGAGAGTCAGTCATAGTCACCCATGTCTATCGTGCTTGTCCTATTTTGTTTATGGATTTTCAGACTTGGGCAGATTTGGTAATTTTGGATATGACTGACTTTGACATAATCTTAGGCATGACTTGGTTGTCTCCCTATTATGTTGTGCTTAATTGTAATACTAAGTCTGTGACTCTAGAAATTCTGGGAAGGGAAAAATTAGAGTGGGAAGGGATGTACAAGCCTAAGCAAGCTAAGATCGTATCCTCCATTCGGGCTAGTAAACTGGTAGGGCAGGGTTGTTTGGCTTATTTGGCTCATATTAGGGATGTTGAGGTTGAGTCTCAATCCATTGAGTCTATTCCTGTGGTGTCATAATTTAGAAAAGTGTTTCCTACTGATTTGCCTGGTATGCCTCCAGACAGAGATATAGATTTCTGCATTGATTTAGAACCTAGTACTCGTCCCATTTCCATCCCTCTATATCGCATGGCTCTGACAGAATTAAGAGAGCTTAAGGCTCAAATCCAAGGGCTTCTTGATAAAGGATTTATTCGTCCTAGTGATTCCCAGTGGGGTGCCCCAATTTTATTTGTTAAGAAAAATGATGGTAGTATGAGGATGTATATAGATTATCGGTAATTGAATAGGGTCACCATTCGGAACAAGTGCCCATTACCTAGAATAGATGATCTTTTTGAGCAATTGCAAGGTGCATCAGTTTTATCTAAGATTGATCTAAGGTCTGGATATCATCAGTTGAAAATTAGGCATGAGAATGTGCCCAAGACGGCGTTTAGAATCGCTATGGGCACTATGAGTTTCTAGTTATGTCTTTTGGTTTGACAAATGCACCTGCAGCTTTCATGAGTTTGATGAATGGGGTGTTCAAACCATTCCTTGATTTATTTGTTATAGTCTTTATTGATGATATTTTGGTCTATTCGAAAAGTGAGAAAGAGCATGTTGACCATCTTCGTAATGTTCTAGGTGTTCTTGGGAAACAAAGGTTGTATGCAAAATTTTCTAAGTGTGAATTTTGGTTAAATTCGGTGGCCTTTTTGGGGAATATAGTTTCAAAAAAAGGGGTAATGGTAGATCCCGAAAAGATTGAGGCGGTTAAGAATTGGGTTCGGCCTAGCTCCGTGACGGAAACAAGGAGTTTTATGGGGCTCGCTAGCTACTATCGTCGATTTATGAAGAACTTCACTTCTATTGCCACTCACTTGACAAATTATACCAAAAAGGAGATACATTTAAATTGATTGAAAAATGTGAAGAGAGCTTTCAAAAGCTCAAGACTCTCTTGACCACCGCACCTATTCTAGCACTACAGGTTGAAGGTAAAGATTTTATTGTTTATTGTGATGCTTCACATTCTGGTTTGGGTGATGTGTTGATGCAGGATAAGAATGTTATAGCTTATGAATCATGTCACTTGAAGGTGCATGAGAGGAATTACCCAACACATGATTTGGAGTTGGCAGCGGTAATGTTTGCTCTTAAAATCTGGCGACATTACCTCTATGGTGTTAAGTGTGAGGTATTTACTAATCATCGTAGTTTGCAGCACGTGTTCACTCAAAAGGATCTGAATTTGAGACAGCGAAGGTGGATGGAATTACTTAAGGATTATGATGTGACCATTCAATACCATCCGGGTAAGGCTAATGTGGTAGCAGACGCTTTGAGTTGAAAAGCGATGAGTATGAGTAGTTTAGCTTGCTTGAGTGTATCCAAGCAACCCTTGGCAAAATAAATTCAGACCTTGGAGTCTAAGTTCATATAGTTGGGAATCTCAGAAAGAGGTGGGGTGTTAGCTAGCATTGAAGTAAGGGCCATGCTCATTGAGGAGATCAAGGACAAACAATTTGAGGATGAAAATTTGAATGAACTCAAGAAGAAGACTGTGATTGGTAAGGCACAAGAGACCACTCTTGATGCAGAGGGTGTGCTCAATTTTAAAGGAAGGATTTGTGTTCCTAGAGTAGATGACTTGATTCAGAAATTGTTGGCAGAATCTCATGGTTCGCGATATTCTATTCATCCGAGTGTGACCAAGATGTACCGAGATTTGAAGTGAATTTATTGGTGGCCGGGCATGAAGAAAGATATAGCGGAGTTTGTGGCTAAGTGTCAAAATTGCCAACAAGTGAAGTATGAACATCAAAGGCCTGCAGGTTTGCTTCAGAGAATGTCAATTCCAGAATTGAAGTGGGAAAGGATAGCCATGGATTTTGTGGTTGGTCTTCCCGAGACTTTGGGGAAGTTTGAGTCTATTTGGGTAGTGGTTGACAGATTGACTAAGTCAACCCATTTTATTCCGGTCATAATAGATTATAATACTGAGCAATTGGCTAAAGTTTATGTGAAAGAGATAGTAAGGTTGCATGGGGTGCCCCTCTCTATCGTCTCAGACCGTGGTACCCAATTCACATCCAAGTTTTGGAAGAAATTATATGATGAATTGGGCACACAACTCACTTTTAGTACAACCTTCCATCCAAAGACGGGTGGATAGTCAGAGAGAACTATTCAAATGTTAGAAGACATGCTGAGGGCATGTGTGATTGATTTTAGAGGACATTGGGATAAGTTCATACCTTTGTGCGAGTTCTCCTATAATAATAGTTATCACTCCAGCATTGATATGGCACCATTTGGGGCACTTTATGGGAGAAAATGTAGATCACACATAGGATAGTTCAAGGCAGGAGATGTGAAACCTTTGGGGGTTTATTTAGTGAAGGATGCTCAAGATAAGGTGAGGAGTATTCAAGTTAAGCTTTAAGCATCCCAAAGTAGACAGAAAAAGTACGCAGACCATAAGGTAAGAGATATGACATTTCAAACCGGTGAGAATGTTCTTCTTAAGGTATCACCTATGAAAGGGGTGATGAGATTTGGCAAGAAGGGAAAGCTAAGTCTGTGATACATTGGTCCCTTTGAGGTTCTTGAATGCGTAAGGACAATGACATATAGATTGGCCTTACCTCCTAATCTATCGGGTTTTCATCCTGTATTTCATGTGTCCATGTTGAAGATATATCATGGTGACGGGGATTATATCATTAAGTGGGACTCAATTGTGTTAGACAAAGACCTCCAATGTGAGAAGGAACCGATTGTAATTCTCGATCGTGATGTGCGTAAGTGGATGACCAAGGAGATTAAGTCTGTTAAGGTACAATGGAAGCATCATTCAGTTGAGGAAGCTACTTGGGAAATTGAGAAGGACATGCGAGACAAGTATCCTCAATTGTTTGTCGATTCAGGTACTACTTCATTCTTTTTTTAGCCTATTTTTCCTAAGTTTATCACTCTGGGACAAGTGATGGATAAATTGGTATCTATTGTAACGACATGTTCCCATCGTTATAGAAAATCCAACGGGGGAAAATTTTGGGCCAGAAAACTTTTTCGTAGTAACTTGGATTTTCCCAACCTAGTCTAAATTTGGATGAAATCGGAGTCAGTAAGGTTTAAGGAAATCTGGTAACAATTGGGTGATCGAATTATGAATTTTATCACATGAGTAGATATCTAAGACGTTAGAGAACTTGTATGACTTTACGAAAATGAATTCGGGTGAGTAGAACTCCTGAAACTGATCTTAGCGTGAGCGGGTAGTTTCTGAGTGTCGTTGGTTGAAAGTGTGTTGTGAAATGGGGGTATTGGAATTATTAAATTAGGTCATTTTTCCGTGCAAGCCATTACGGCAGGGATTTCTACCGCCAGGGCAGAGCCGTTGTAGCGGGGTGGTACTGTTGTGGAGGGACAAACGCGACTTCAAGTCAGAAATAAACCCCAAAATCATTTTATTCTGCAATTTTCAAACTTGAGAGCTAAGGATTGAACCCAGGGCTTTTTTTGACAGTTTTCCACAATTCTTGAGGCTAAAGGTAAGATTTTCACTCTCCGAATCCATTTTTCGATCCGTAGAACGTAATCTAATGGGTAATTATCGATGGGAAAGAGTTTTGCTCCGAGAATTATGGTGGAAAAAGCCCTAATCAGGGTATAATGATCATGGGTATGATCTACGGTTGATAGAATTGTTAGTATTTTAGGTAGTTAGTTATTGTTTATTGATTCCCGTGTTAAATTAATTGTTTGTAGACCAAGAACAAGTGGAACGAATTCGGAAAAGGAAGAATCAAGTTTCTTAGGGAATTCAAGCTTTGTTTGAGTTAGGTGATGGTTGTGATTTCATGATTGTATGATATATGTTTGTTCTTGCTTCATTATAATACGTGTATCTATGCGAATGTTGTATTATTGATCACACTTGTTGTAAATGAGGATAGATGAATGATGAATGTCATGAATCATGACTTGATTGTATGATTATGAGAATGTACATTGTGATTTGTGATTGTTGCTTGTTGAATAGATCGGGTGTTGCGTTTCGACACACTAACTTGGATCTGTTGCCACATTCCGGCATAAATATGGGATCGGTTTCCACATTTCGGCATAAATATTGGATCGGGTACCACGTTCCGATATGCTAACTATTTGGGTCTGGGTTCCATGAGAGGACCAATGACTTGTTGTAACTGTGTATCTTGAGAAATGTGTAACCGTACTTTGTATTCGTAAATTATGATGATATTGTATGTGTTCGGTGTATGCATGTTATTGTATTGTTGTATTGACTTATGTATGTAGCACTTAGTAGGATAGCCGCGTAATCCTACCAGTACACTGTGGTTGTAAACTGATGCTGCTTGCTCTTATTTTGTTGAGTACAAGGCATCTTCAGGCGGCTATTGACAGACCTCGCTTAGAAGATTAGTGATCATTCGAATTCAAGGGTGAGCCAGTTCTTCCGTGCTGCCATGAGTTCTCTTTCTGTCTATGTCCACATTTCGGACTTAGACTTTCTAGTTAGTTATTAGTACATTAGTTTGGGGTTGTAACCCTTCTTGTTTAGATGTATGGATCTTGTTAGAGTTTTGGTACATTGACTTTCAAGTTCTAGGCGTATTTTCCGCATTTTGTTTAGTTGTTAGACGATTGTTTGGAGTTTATGGGAACTCCCCACTCCTTTCCTTAGTATTTGACTTGCTTCTGTAACTTAAATGTTTTAGTATTTTGGTTAAGTAGATAGTTTGGGTTGTAGTAATGGTTCTCCCACTGGAGGGTTAGTGTGGGTGACAATCACGATGGATTGGGTCGTGACATATCTCAACACTATAAATAAAGATATCACTCACCATTTGGAATAGACACTTGAATAAGAAGAAAAGTCTTCTCTTTCATCTGCCTATCTTGTCTTCTTCGCTTAATACTACACTAGGGAAGTTGTCCACGCATCGCGCGGTGGTTACAATTTTTAAGAGTTAATTTTTCAAAACTCACCTCCGCTGTGGTTTACGATACTACGTATACCTTCCTTATTTTGATTTTTTTGGTAACCATTCTTTAAATTTATTTAAAATAAATATAAATTAATTATGATTTGACAACTTTGTTCTTTTGTATTAATTTCTTCATATTAATCCACATTATTTTAAAAAATGACTTATATAATAAAAGTTTTAAAAATAAATCGATATGAAGAAGTGTGAATCTTTGTTTGGTAAAAAGAACATGTTTATATATATTTATATAATATATATTATAGTATAAACTTATTTGTGTTGATTTATTTTTAAAGTATTTATTAAATAAGTCATGTTTTTAATAATATGCATTAATATGAAGAAATTAATACAAAGAAGGACAAATATGTGAAGTTATAATTGATTTATATTTATTTTAAATAATTTTAAAGAATTGTTAAAAAAAAATAATGTAGGCGTAATATCGTAAACTACAGAAAAGGTGAGTGTTATAGAGCGAAATGCAAAGGAATTATCCCATTTTTTAATTAAAAATTTAGTGTTAGATCTATATCAATGTGATGTCTTCTTTTTTCTCCAGTTATAACATCATTAATTGTTCTAATTATATTATATTATCAAGATAAATACCAATATGATTTTTTTTTTTGTTAAACTTAACAATTAATATTGAACAAAAGAGAGAATTTATTCTTAAGCAATAAGCTATAATATATATATATATATATATCCTTTAATTAATTTCATTTCTATTGTACATAGCAAATATTTTGTAGTAAATTATGATACACATACATACAAGTATTTATTGGAAATTGACCCTTTTAATTTCTTTTAATCTAAATAAAAGTTAAAAAATATTTTCTGTAATTGTTATTAAATAAAATAAAAATGAAATTAAAATTAAAAAGAAACTAAAACAACCATTGAATTACATCTTTTTTTTTTGGCATATACTCTTTCCCTATCGTTTATCCTTCACTAATGCCTCTATTATTGTTTTTTTTCTCCCTATATGTTGCACAAGTAAAAGAACACAGATATAAAAATAAAGAAGGTAAAAGAATTGTCTACAAACTACAAAGTAGTAGTGATTCAACTTCATTAAATTGAAGTTTGCTAATAATTACTTTAAGGGCTTGTTTGGAAAGTCACCCTGTTAATTGGATTTGGTGTAATTGAGTGTAATTACATTGTTTGTCCTGGTTGGTTGGACATGTAATTACTTGGGCAGTAGGTAATTAGTGTAATTGGCAGGGAGTAATTACACTCTCCAATTCACACGGAGGGGCTATGAATTGTTAGTAATTACATGGTGTAATTACCATATTACTTTTTAATTTCTATTTTTATTTTTTTGTTTTAATTTTTTTATTTCTATTATTTTAAGTTCTTTTTTTATTTTTACTATTCTAAAAATTTCTAAAAGTTTATTTTATATTATTATTTTTCATTTTCTTCTCATTCTCAACCTTCATGTGATTCTATGCAATTTTTTTCGTATTATCTATTTCTTTATGTCATGTTTATTTTCTCATTAGCATAATTTTATTAGTATTCCAATTTTTAAATTAAAATAGAATTTATTGTTAAGTAAGGTTATAGACTTACGTTTTCTTTTTTTTAAAAAAAAATCATATTTATGTATGCTATGTTGAAATTTGCGAAAAGAGTATTATATAAAAAATTTTGTTTTGAATTTATAACTTTTGTTATATTTTCAATTTCATTTGTTTTAGTAACACTGAATTCACATTACAAGTCATTTTTTAATTAGACTTCATAGATTATCTTTTTGTCAAACATTTTAAAAATTTATGATATTTTATTTATATATTAATCTTTTTATCAAACATGCATTCCACGATGTTCGTAGAAACTTCATACTTTTAGTTTTTATGATCAATTCAATTGAAATATGTTAATTTGAAAAAATATAAATCAATTATTTTTTCATACTATTATTTAAGAACATATGTTTATTAATTAGTATATTTTCAAAAAATAATATATATCTTAAATATTATATTTAATATCATTTATAAAGTTTCTTATTTGTCTAGTATAAATTTTAAATAATTAAATTTTATTTTTAAAAATCAATATAATTTTATGATTGTAATTGTGCATCCAAACAGAAAATGTGTAATTACAGTGTGGCATCCAAACAAGACATGTTTAATTACAATGTAATCACACTGAGGCAAATAAAAAGGTCAATGTAATTACTAGACTGTGTAATTACTAGGCTGGTGTAACGACCCAAGCCGTCGTTATTTAGGAAAACAAAAATTCGTGAAAATTCTAGGCCACTGTCCCACTAGGTCGGGCCAGATGTCGCTAGGGCGGCGGCGCCACGGTGGAGTAAGTTGGCGCCAGAGCGAGATAGGCGAGACAAAATGTAAATAACATGAAATCCTATTTTCTCGTTCTTCCTAAAATACTTAGATTAGACGTAAATCACCCAGAAACCCTCCAAAAAACTACTCCAAGCTTGGGAAAGAAGGAGCAAGAGATTCTAGCGTGAGGATGGTGATATCTTGCGGATTCTTGGCCAAATTCACTGTCATGTCGTCCAAAAAACCAGAGAATTATCTGCAATTCCTCTGTGCAACTGCTTGGCGCCCAGGTAGGCTAGGTTTTACTAATTGAGTAGTTATAATTTTGTGCTCACTGCGTAATATAATGTAATTCAATGGTAGGAGTTATGTCTGGGCCTTCGTGCACCGAACAAAAGATAATTTAATCATAGGAAGAAGCCTTAGGTGATAAACTAGAGATAAGTTGGTCGAATTATGGTTAAGTGATATATGTCGCTGAATAATTCAAGGTGATGGGTGTGATTGCATGATTGTGTGGTATATGTTGTTCTTGCTTTATTATGATAAGTGTATGTATGTGAATGCTGCATTGTTAATCACATTAATTGTAAAATAGGATATACGAAAGATCATGAATGTCGTGAATAATGGCTTAATTATATGGCTTGAGAATATGATTTGTGATTGTGATTGTGGCTTGTTGAATGGATCGTATGTTGCGTTCCGACGCACTAACTTGGATCGATTGCCACATTCCAGCATAATTATGGAATCGATTGCCACGTTCCGGCATAATCATTAGATCGGGTACCACGTTCTAGTATCCTAACTGTTTAGGTTTGGGTTCCCTGAGAGGACCAATGATTTGACATAATTGTATTCCTTGAGGATTGTGAAATTGTACTTTGTTCGTAATGATAATTGATGTTGTATTTCCCGGAGTTGTTTATGGTTATGAGGACTAATGTTTGATTATTCTCCTATGTTGAGTAAACTTGATATGTACCTTGATGTTGAGTGAACCGGAAGGGGCACACCCAACCGAGATGTGATACGGAAGGTGGGGAGTCAACTTTTCAAGAATTGTTAGTGTCTGAGTAAAGGGTGTCGTGTGTTGTAATGGAGACGAGTGGGGGTAGTGTATGTGATGTAATTGATTAGGTAGATTTCACTTTGGGGAAAGGGATTTGTGGTTACTAGTCAGAAAGCTTGACGTAATGTACTATGTGGTCATGACTAGTAATATGAAGAGGAAGTAAGGGTATGATGTGAGCGGTTAGTTGGAAGGCTTGTAGTTGTATTGTGGGTTTTTCTATATGTTAGAATGATTAGGCTATGATCAAGAACCTAATAAGTAGGTTGACCGATAGGGTGGTTAGTAGTTAGAGCATTAGTGTAATTCTGAGGTTTTCAAGAGAGGGTAAAGGTGGAGAAGTGAGGGGTTTTATTGCATGATCTTACTAGTTGTTTTCTTATGTTGTGTGGTGGGAGTCGGGTTGACCGATGATGTCTACCAGTATGTGTGGTTTTGTACTGATACTACTCTTGTTATGCCTTTTGGGCATAGACTAGATGCAGGTTGGTGATGTTTCATTAGGTGAAGACGAAGAATTCTCCAACAGCTTCTATCTTTCCTTCCACATGGTGGGAGCTGTGTCTTTTATTTATGATGTCCAGTTTGTACTCTTAGTAGCTCTTGCACCTGTTTAGACTAGATCCTTGGGGTGGTAGTTAATTTACAAATCTTAAACGAATTTGTGTTTAGGGTCTTTTTATAAAATATCGTTATTATATTTATCTCCGTTTCCTTTAATTTTCCGCATGTTTTAACTATTGGGATATGAGGGTTCTCCTACTTAGGTGGTAGTATGTAGGTGCCCGTACGGCCCGGTGGGTTAGGTCGTGACAAATTGGTTTCATAGCCTAGGTTACTGATCTCCAGTACAAGAGCAAAATGTGGACTACACTCCTACAGATTGGTGTGTTAACGTCCACATCAAATCTTCAGGAAGCTAGGAAGCATTCTAGGAAGTCGTTCCACTTTCTTCTCTCTTTTCGTGCGAGTAACGCTTGCAGTATGAGTTTAGTCCAATTGGTATCTCCCGATTCCAATGGGTATCTAAACAAAGTGAACCGGACGTCATGATCACGACTGAAGGAACACAAGCAAGGTAAATTGGAACTGAGAAGGTTCCAAATGGTATATGGCCCTAGGCGTGGTGTAAATACAGGGATGATCACTAATAATCATCCATGGAGCGAACTAACTAATAAGGTGAAATTATTGTGATGTGGGGTTTGTAACTGTGAATGTGTACTTCTTATCGTTTGGGATAACTTTGAATGTGAAGGTCTGCTTTGGGTGTCTAAATTAACGGAGGATGAGAAAAGTATTTTGTTGTGAGGATGTTGTGGTATAATTATGTGCACATTGTTGCGTGTCTGAATGTGAAATGTGTAATATGCTGGCTAAATTGTTGAAATTATGCAAGTTGTAACGACTCGAGTATTGTGAAGCTCGTTGCGAAAAGAATGTCCTGACTAGATTCGATGAGAGGGTTTAGATAAAACTACGAGGCGGTTTGTGAGAAAGATCTGAACATGTCGTGCGCTTGTGTAATAACTGTGTGAATGTCTGGGTGTATCCTAGGGATGTGTGGGTTGTGGTGCTGAATTAATATGAACAAATTGGTTGTGTATCGTGGTTTTGACTTGGAGTAGTCAAAGATTTCTTTTAGTTCGCAGGATTATCCTAAGTTTGTTAAGGTAAAACTGGGAACCTTGGTGAAATTTAGAAAAGAGAGAAAACCCCAGAAAAATCTCGGCAGAGGTTCTGTTTCCTTTTTGGCTACTGGGAAGAGACTATTCCCGTCAGGGCGTGACCGTCAGAGCGGGAATTCTTCCACCAGAGCGGGATAAGGCGAGGCGGAACCTCAGCCTGCGCTTTCTAGTTTTTCCAAGTTTCCCGATAAGGACCTGATGTTTGCGTAATCAAGACACAACTTCCAATTCAAGTGTCTGCGATCGTACAATAGTAAAGTAACCCAACCAAGGGTTAGGGTCGAGTCCCAAGGGAGTGGTTTTGAGATTTAATAGAAAAATAAAATTAAGTTATAATTAGTCATAGTTATAAACATTATCGAATATAAACATACTAAATCTAAAGGGTTGACGCAAACGTCATTATCAATGGGGATTTTGTATTAATTAACAACTAAAAACAACAAAAATATACGAAAACGAGATAGAGAGACAGGATTCTTGAGATGTGATAGGAATACGGGATAGACTAAATTATCAGGTATATGTTTTTGATAGTAAATTGTTGAGTATTTGTGACTAGGCTAGACTATAGTAGGGTAAATTCTCTCAAGCAACTTACCCCAAATCAACTTAGTTTCTCTCGAACACCGAGTTGCCACATTAAGCACAGCCTCCGCCTTAGCTCATTCACTCTCTCAAGCTGAATGTGTGGGAGAAGGACTAGGATTCACTCTCTCGAGCTGAACCCATGTCGACCCAATACCACCGGCTATCAATTTAGTAGTCTTAGTTTTACGACCTCTCTCTCGAGCAAGCCAAAAATACTAAGATGAAATCTTAATTGCAACTACAATTCCATTAAGTGCATACACAACTACTAAACGAAATCACACCTAAACAACAAATAAACCATCAACAAGCAAGACCCAACAGATAATCTAACCCATATTCACAAAATCACACCCCGAGAATTGGGTTTTAGCTAGACATGTTAAAGAGATAAAAAAATTATACCAATATCAGTTTTCATCAACTGGGTATAAAGGATTAAGTCTTAAAACACGTCAAGAGTGAAGAATCTTCGAGACCCACGTCCAATTTCTTGGAGTTGAAACCCTTTGAATCTTTAAGGTTGTAGAACAAAGTCTCCAAAACCCTCTAAAACGTAAACTCTCCAAAAAAACTATAAAAAGTTTGAATAATAATAGTGATATGATACTAAGCTAGAAATTTAAACAAGTATTTATAGTTTTTGAAAATTTGGGCTACGGAGGATCATTCGGCGCAGTTAGTCGGGATCGCCGACACACTCGATGATCCGCCCTTTGTTCTGGTTTATCGCATTTCTGTTTTTCCTTCAACATTCTCACATTTTGAGGCATTGGGTGATAGAGTGCTGCTTCGTGGATCTGCTCGGCGATGCGCCGATTACTTCTTTTCATCGCAGACTTAACCTTCTCTTTCAGGGCTCAGCACACTGGAACATTCGACGGGATTTAGGACCTTTCGGCAACTCGCCTAATGGATTAGGCGATCCTCAGGGCGTCCTTTCTCCATTCTTTCAGCCGCTTTGTTCCTTTTTGCTTGATAGCGTCTATGCTTTGTCTCTCAATCCAAATACCTGAAACTTAAGGATTTACATCAGTTATTGAGACAAAATATTCATTTGAGAACACTAATTCTATTAAAATATATCCCTAAATGAGTCCAAATTGTGGACTCATCAGGACCCCAAATGGTATCCGGGCTAACCCCTGCAATTCTATCAGTGTTCAGCAATCAAGAATATTTTATAAAATTTAATAATTCGCCATTTACGGAAAAAGCAGGAAATCTAGCCTCCACGTGCTTACAAAAGGGTTAAGGAGAAGCAAAAGAGAATTTAGTTTTGTCCTAATTACAAACCCAAGGCGGGTGAAAATCCAAATCAAGAACCCTCAGACTGGGTAGTGTCAACATCTGAGTCTAGATCCTCCGGAGGTACCAGGCCATTCGCTGCCTCGTCCATAAAAGTAAAGAGCTGGAAATCTTCTTTCTCAACCCGGGGAAGCTCTTGACCGGGGGCAACACAAGTGAATCTTCCATATCTGGACCATCAAGCGATCCCTCCCCAGAACCTTCCTCATCTCCTAGCGTAACTCGCGACGGAGCATCTCGACCTCTAGGGCATTGCTGGGTGGAACCGAAGTAAATTTCACAAAGGCGCTCCCCAACCTTTTCCGAACAACCGCCTACCTGGGTGCCAAGCTGCTGCAAAGAGGAATTACAGATAATTCTCTGGTTTTCAGAATGATATGACGGTGAATTTGGACAAGAATCCGCAAGATATCGCCATCCTCACGCTAAAATCTCTTCCTCTTTCTTTCCCAAGCTTGGAGCAGTTTTTTGGAGGGTTTATGGGTGATTTACGTCTAATCTAGGTATTTTAGGAAGAAGGAGAAAATAAGATTTTGCGTTATTTACATTCTGTATCGCCTATCCCGTTCTGGTGCCAACTTACCCCACCATGGCACCGCCGCCCTAGCGACATTTGCCCCGCCTTGGCGGGACAGTGGCCCAGAATTTTTACGAATTTTTTTTTCCTAAATAACGACGGCTCGGGTCATTACACAAGCCTATTAATTACACAGCCTAGTAATTACACTGACCTGTTTGTTTGCCTCAGTGTAATTACACTGTAATTACACATGTTTTGTTTGGATGTCACACTGTAATTACACATGTTATGTTTGGATGCACAATTGCAATCATAAAATTATATTAAATTTTAAAAATAAAATTTAATTATTTAAAATTTATACTAGACAAATAAGAAACTTTATAAATGATATTAAATTAAATATTTAAGATATATATTAGTTTTTGAAAATATTCTAATTAATAAACATATGTTCGTCCCAGATGAAGGCCGCTCTGGCGACCTTTATCCCGCTGTGGCGGCCTTCATAATCGAGTTTTCATTGAGTAATAAACATTAATACTTTGCATTTAAATCAGTAACAGATTTGTTTCATTTCTTCAATCGTTAAGGGTCTGTTTGGAAAGCCACTTGGTAATTGGAATTGATGTAATTACTAGTTGTCATGATCCAACCCATCAGGCCATGCGGGCACCTACATACTACCACCTAAGTAGGAGAACCCTCATATCCCAATAGTTAAAACATGCAAAAAATTAAAGGAAACAGAGATAAAGATAATAACGAGATTTTATAAAAAGACCCTTTAACACAAATTCGTTTAAAACTTGTAAAATAACTACCACCCCCAAGGATTTAGTCTAAACATGTACAAAAGCTACTAAGAGTACAAACTGGACATCATAAATAAAAGATACAGCTCCCACCATGCAGAAGGAAAGATAGAAGCTGCTGGAGAATTCTTCGTCTTCACCTAATGAAACATCACCAATCTGCATCCAGTCTATGCTCAAAAGGCATAGCAAGAGTAGTATCAGTAACCACACGTACTGGTAGGCATCATCGGTCAATTCGACGCCCACCACACAACATAAGAAAACAACTAGTAAGATCATGCAATAAAACCCCTCGCTTCTCCACCTTTACCCTTCTTGAAAACCTCATAATTACACTAGTGCTCTTACTACTAACCACCCTATGATTTAATGATGACTATGGCAAACTAATTGTAATTTTTTATGAGAAGTCATGAATTTCACTCAATTGGTTTGCTCCATTCTCTTATGTGAATGTGGCAGTAGTACATGATAAGTCTAAAAGATGACAGTGATTATTGTGGTTGTATAAATGAATATGGACATGAAAAAAAAGAAAATTATAATAGTCATCATTGTGGTTAAATAAAGAACATTGTGAGTTCTCCAAATATATCTTCAAAATGTGAAGGTATTTTTTATCATCAAAACGTATAAAAAGTCATTGAACACGGACGAGAGGGAGTTGCTCGGATGGTAAGCATCCCTCACTTCCAACCTGAAGGTTGCGAGTTCGAGTCACCAAGGGAGCAAAAGGGGTGGGAGCTCCTAGGAAGGGTAAAAAAACAAAAACAAAAAAAAAGTCATTGAACACGAGATTGTTATGTGATCTAACAATATGATAAATTTGTAAATCCTCCATCAAAAGAAACAAAGATAAAGTGGTGGTACACTTGACCTTTCAAAGTGATGTTGAAGTGTGTCATGAAAAAATGATAAAATTTAAAGGCATGACAATGAGCTTACAATGCAAACTTATGAAGCACATGCAAATGATTAGTACATTCCTTAAAGAGATTGTGACTTGTAATAAGCATTGTGAATATTTGTCAATTCTTGAAAGTGAATGGGTCAAAAACTGAAGGAAAAAATATGACTAAGAACATATTCATGTATGATTGAAAATATGCCACAACTCACCTCTACGGAAGGTTTGACAGAAATATATAAATTTTATTTGATAGGAATGGTCAATGGTCGTTTACGTTTATACATCATAAATATTATGGTATGTTTATTGTAACTACCAAAACGGCAAAAGAAAATATAATTCTTACCTATAAAAGTTGTGGCCATGACCAAAATTATATTATTTTGTGGCAATACAAATATGTCATTGGTTGTAAAGCAAGAAATTAAACAGGTCTTGCTCGTAATAATTTTGACCATGGCAATAATAATACAATTTTCTCCTTGAAGGAGATGCTCACCATATGGATGGTGTCCTGGAATACGTGATAGTACACAAAATTAATTGCAAGCTTATGTGTCCAAATTTATGTAACACTAGAAAACTTGTCCGCACTTCGCGCGGTATAATAATAATTTTAAATATTTTTTTTTTATAAATTATTTCTTCATGAAATATAATTTACAATACTTCAAATTTATATGATCTTTTTCTTTTGGTCGAAACCCTTAAAATCATAAATTATAATAGTATGTTGATAATAAAAAATAAGAACGAAATTAATATTTTAAATATCTGATGTTAACAAAATAGAAAATTAGTGAATGACAAATAATTTAGCAATCTAATTACTTTTAAATCTGTAATATAATATAAATAAAGCTTTAATTATATAGGTCATCAACTTTCATTGAAAAATAAAAATAAAATTGACCCTATCTATTCTACTAAAAACGATATTGATATTAATTTGTTCAGATCAAATAAATGACTTATCAAAATCGAATTAATTGATTTGTTGTTCTATATATCTTTTTTGACATTCAATTAATCTAATTGCAAGGTCACTTTTTAATCTAATATTGTACATATCACCAACTGTAAATAAAGTTTTCATTTCATAAATTTACTATGCTAATAAATCAAGATAATATTAAAAAACAAACAAACATGTGTTGTAAAAAAAAACCTGCACAATAATATAATATTCATCAAAAAAGTGGACCATCCAACAAAATAAAAAAATATTAATTAATTAGTAAAAATAGAAAATTTAATAGCAAATAACCTAAAAGACCATACTAATAAGAGGTAGTATTTACGTATATAAGAGGTTAATAGAACACACTATTTGTATATGTGAAAGAAGTCGAAAATAAATATTCTGATAAAAGTAAAGGGTTTCAGGTTATGTACAGTGCACTATAACCATCAATATAAGAAAGAAGAAGCGTTGCATATGCATTTTATTCACATAAAATAAAGAACAGTGAAAATGAGCAACTTTAAAATCATTTTTTTAGACTCTACTCTCATGAAAATAAAACAAATAATTAAAAACTGAAACATTTCATGCATACTTTATTTCTCTTAAAAACAAAAAAAAAACTACAAATAAATAAATAAATCTTAAGCCTTAGAAAATGTCACGTCACACATATAGTATATAATTATTCTAAGAATATAAACTTTAATTAAAGATATATTAAAAAAATTAAAAAAACTTCAAATAAAGATATAGAAAAGAAAATAAAACAAAACTTTAATTAAAGATGGATAAGGAAAAATATTTTAAAGAAAAAAAACGGAATTAGAAATAAATGGCAAATCAAATTCTATTTATATATAAAACATGAAATTCTTATAAAGCTATAACAATTAATTATTGAAATAAATAAATAAATAAAAAGTACATAAACAAAGAAAGGAAAGAACTGATTTAAGGAAATGATATAAATAACATTAATGATGATTTTAAGGAAAGTAAATTTAAAAAATTAATACCAAGGATTTAAATATGGTCATGAGTGATATTATGTAAAATTTTAAGGTAAAATTTCCAGTCTTTTAACAATTAGAAAACATCCAGAAAAAGTTAGAAAAATAAATAAATAAATAAATAGATAAACCTCCGGACACAATTTTTAGTAATTATTTTAAGAAAATATAAAATAAAATGTAAAAAAAAATCTGATAAAAATAAATAAATATCTAAAGTAAAAAGGGTGTCATCCTTTTCAAAGTTTAACTTTATTATAACATATAGCAAAAGAAATGATCTAAATTCAAAAAATTAATAATCAAATTTCGTAAAAAAATATATACAATTTTTACCAAGTTATAATAACTAATTTCTTGTAGTAAATAAATAAATTTTTAAAAAAAAGTGATTTAAGAAAATGATATAAATGAGAGTAATGATCAAATTAAGATAAGGAAGTAAAAGAAAATAGAATGATTGATGATGAATGCTAAATATGGTCACCTTTGATATTCAACAAAATTTGAAAGTAAAATTTTCAGTCTTTTAAAATTAAAAAAATAATATAATTTTAAAAAAAAATAAAAACTACAAAAATATAAATAAAATTTTAGGCCTAAAAAATGTCACACACACATATATGTGTGTGTATATATATATATACATATATATATTAATTATTCTAAGAAATAAACCTTAATTAAAGATATATAAAAGAAAATAAAAAACTTCATTTGAAAATATATAAAAGAAAATAAAACAAACTTTAATTAAAGATAAATAAGAAAAAATTAAAAAAAAAAACGTTTTTATTGGGAATTCCATAAATAAATTGATTCTCTCTCTAAATAATTCTTCTTGCCCTTGAACCACTTATCATTCTTTCTATAAATTTCTCAATTAAAATGATTTTTTTCTTCTTAATATATATTTTCTTGTAGAAGGAATTATAGTGCAAAATCCTTTCAAAAGTCGTTTATTTTAAAGAAAAATGGTTATTACATGATTTTTCTTCTTAGACCAATATCTTCAAAAGGATCTTGAGATACTGCCTCTTTCTATTTTCATGAAGAAATAACATTCCATCATCATTAGAAAAAGAGTCAGAGTGAAGGAGTCGGCGATTTTTTTTTTCATTATAAGATCTCTACTCCTCATCTCTAAATTAGCTTTCAGAGAGCTTTGTCGTTTTTGTGATTCTTTTTTTGTTGCTTGGTATGTTTCTCTCCTTCATGATTTGTTTATTGTTTTGGTGCGTTGTTGAGTTTTCCCTCTCACTGATATGTGTATGTTCAATGAAACTTGTTTAATGTTCCTGCCAAATTAAAAAGATAAAGACATGAAAGAAAATAATTAAAACAAAAAAGATGTCTAAAACATCTTCAATATCTTCACGAGATACTGTCTCTTTCTCTTTTCATAAAGAAATAACATTACATCATCATCAGGAAAAAGAAACAAAGTGAAGAAGTCCATGAATTTTTTATTCATTCTGAGATCTCTTCTCTCTCTCTAATTAGCTTTCATGGAGCTTTATCATTTTTGTTGTTCCTTTTTCGTTGCTTGTTATCTTTCTTTCATTCATGATTTATTTTACTATTTTGGTGTGTTGTTGCATTTTCCTCTCACGAAAACATGTTCAATGAAATTTGTTTGATGTTCCTGCCAAATTTAAAAGGTAAAGAAAATAATTAAAACAAAAAAAATATCTGAAACACAACCGTACAAAGAAATGAAATATTGAGAAAAGAGCTAATCAAACCATTAGTTTTTCTAGTGCTCTAGTAAGAATAAACACATCAATATAAGTTGGTGAATACCTTGTAGTTTGTACCATATTGTTTGAAATATTATGTGAGTAGTTACTCTACTTTATATATATATTAGTATATTCCAAATTAAACTTGTATAACTTGTGGAAAAACTTTTCAAATTCTACAATTAACTGATAAGGAATAATAACTTGTGATTTTTTTTTTCAAATTCTAAAATTAACTGATAAGGAATAAATCCTCTTAAATTTTATAAATAAGGGAAAAGTCTATGATGATAAAGAATTGGTAACTGAAGCTTTTATGTTTATGCTTTAATGAGGAGAGAATTAACTACTATGCTTTAATATTCTGCAAAACTTTAAATAATATTTTATGTATTTTAAAATGATGAAAAAGATAAAAAAAAGCCCACAAAAAAGATGAATAAGAATCCAGCCCTTAGAAGCATGCCACATCAGCAAGTCTAACATTCTCCTTTATATATATATATATATATGATATGATTTTTTGTTTTTTAAGAGTCAAACAATCAAAAATAGATCTGTTTGAATTTCTAAGGGCCCGTTTGGCCATGCGATATGGTATCATGATATGGAATCATGATATGGTATCATGATATGGAATCATGAGATGAAATTGAAGGTTTGTTTGGACATGCGATATGGAATTTTTGTGTTGTATATTTTCTCATAAACATAAAACTCTCATAAGTTGTAAAACTATTAAAATAGCCCCAATTGTTTATTCAATCTTATAAAATAAACAAAAAATTATAAAATCGCATAATAAATTATTACAAAGTTATTTGTTTTCCACTTAAGTAATTGTTTCATCTAACTTTAATTTAATAAAAAAAATTGAACATAAATTGTAGTGTACTAGTCTTTAATATAATCCTCCCATATAGTACGGACAATTTCCTTACGTTGAACTTGCATTTCTCAATCATGTGACCGAGAAGACGAACCAACATTGTTACTTTGAGTCATTTGTTGGTCAATATCCTCCACAACTTTATTTTCATGTTCATAGACCATAAATATTCATCACCATGTTGGTATTCTCGCAAATAATTATGTAACACTGCACAAACTATAACAATTTTCACTTGTGTATCAATATCATAATGGTTCATGCCTTGTTTCAGTATTCTAAATCTATTTTTCCAAACTCCAAAAGTCCGCTCAATCACATTGCACAGAGATGAATGCCTATAATTAAATAGTTCTTTGGCATTTTGAGGCTCTCTTTCACTTCCTCGGTAATCTTGCAAAGGATAGCGTAGTCCTTTGTATGGAGCTAAAAATCCTTTTGTGTTTCGGAAACTAGCATCAACAACATAATATTTATCTACCAAAAAATATTTTATAAAGAATTACTAAAAGCATATGTGACGTAAATGAGACAACTTTGTGTAAATGAATAATATTTATTCTAAGGATGTAATTTAAAGTTACCATGTGGCGGAAATGGAAATTGTGACGTTGGTTCAACAAGTGCATTCTCAAATACTTTACTATCATGTGCAGTACATTCCCAACCAGCAGCAACAAAGGTAAATCGCATATCAAAATCACAAGCACATAAGACATTTTGTGACGTTCTTCCTTTGCAATTATGATATGATTGTTGCACCGCTTTAGGAACCTCCCCTTCTATATATGTTCCATCAATCACAACACAATCCGACCAAATAAAAAATACATCAATATTAGTTTAGTGAACATAAAATAAATTGGAAGTATTATAGAATGCACTTCATAAAAATAATGTTTGTAAGAGTAATAAAAATAGTGCTTCCAAGACAATGCAAAGTCATAAAATAAATATTATCTCTTTAAACAAAGTTGATAGAAAATATGTAATTAAATACTAATAACTTACACATAAAATATAAATGTGCACTTATTAAGGCCATAAAATAAATTTATTAATGTGATTGAAATTTTACCTTAAACCAAGCCCAAAATCGAGTATTATGTCGAATTTTGGAATGTACACCAGTCATATTTTTTGGTTGTATAAATGTCGGTGCCATCTTGCTAATTGCCTCGACAACTATTTTAACATGCCGGTTAATTGTTTCAAGTGAATGTTGAAAAGTTTCACAATCGTGAGGTGTGAGTTAAAGTGACTATATGTTGGTGAGAATAATAAATTTTATATAGGTGAGAATAATAAATTTTAAAAAGTAATGATGTGATTATAAATTTTATTTACATATGAAACAAATGGTTAGTAGATATAAATGTGGGGTTGTTTTAACAAAATATAAACTCATGGATCAATTATTATATTAAAATATCTCAAATCATGATATGGAATCACCATATAATTCCATATCATGGTTTTTGGAGAATATGGTATCATCTCTCCTGATATGGAATCAGCGTAAAATCGCATGTCCAAACGCTGATTCCATCTCACGATACCATATCGTGATATGATATCGCATGGCCAAATGCCTACTAAATAAAAAAAGTGTCATATAAAATGGTATAGGAGGGAGTACGATAAAAGGTAACAACTATCCAAATAAGGTGTAAGAGGGGTTTATCATATCAAAACCGGCCGTCTTCCTCGAAGAATTTCATTCCAAAAACGGAATCTGAAGTAGAAGAAGGCTTTCATCGACACCCAAAATGGGAGAAACCCACAAACTGTGTTGAATTTCCATCAATCTTGCCACCAGAGCTCATCAGTGAAATCATATCAAAGCTACCAGTGAAATCCCTCTTGAAATTCAGGTCTGTTTCGAAATCTTGGCTTTCTTTGATCTCTAGCCCTGAATTTATCAACACCCATCTTACTGTATATAACAACAAGGATCAGAGACACCACAGGCTTATGCTAGGGTTTGGTATGCATTGCTACAGACTTAGGGAATGTTCTTTTAGCTCTTTATTTTATAACCCTGTTATTGAGATATCTGAATTGAATTATCCCATGGAAGTCGAATATGATGAAGGATTTTCGCCTGTGGGTTCTATTAATGGATTGATTTGTCTTGCCCATGGGTATCACTCACCAAAACATTTGTTTCTATGGAATCCATCTATTAGGAAGTACAAGAAATTGCCTAATTCTAGACCTAAATTTAGATATGATGCCTGTATGTATGGTTTTGGGTATGATGAGTTCCATGATGATTATAAGGTAGTGGGTATTTTTTGTATTTATGGAAGTTCGCTTCATATTGACTTCAAAATATATAGTTTAAAGAATGATTCTTGGAGAAAGATTCGTTATTCACATGACGGGATGTGTTTCAGTAGACGGAGTGTATTTGTGAAGGGGAAACTTCATTGGACTACTCATTCTCGTGATCAATATGTGTGGGGTGGGGGCATTGTTTCTTTTAGTTTAGCTAATGAGAATTGGGGAAAGGTGGAGGAGCCCTGCTATGGAGGAAAAGAAAGTATTTCGGAGTTGGGAGTGTTTGGAAATGATCTTTGTGGGTTCTCTCATGATCTGGCGATTGGCGTAGATGTTTGGGTTATGAAAGATTATGGAATTACAGAATCTTGGACAAAGATATGCACCATCACGTATCCAAAACTCGAGAGATATCTATATTTTCCATCCGTTTTCTTGTCAGATAATGGTGATGTTTTGGTTGGGTACGGATCAACGTTCATCATATACAATCCAAAGGATGACTCCCTCAAATATCCAAAGGTTATTAACTATAATGAGTGGCAAATAGGGGAAATCTACATTGAAAGCCTAATTTCTCCTCTTTCTACAGAAGGGCTTAGGCCGAAACAGAAACAATGTGTGAAAAAGCTCAAATCAAGGCAGTCTAGTAACAAATAACTGGTAAGGTTACTTTTTTTGCTGTTAAATTCTGTTTGTTATTTCAGATATAGAACTAGACAATGCATATGTAAAAGACATCTTCAAACCAGTTTACGTGGGTTCTCGTTAGTCATTTTTCCTTTATGCACTACTCTCATGAAACAATAGTTTTGTCTCTAATTTCAAACGAAATGGCGCTGGACATTTCCGCTTTTGTTGAGCAATTGTTTTAAGGGAATGTTACACCTCTAGACATAGCAAATAAAGAACACCAGGAACTTGTGGCAGGTGAATGCACCGATAACACCGAGGTCCTTCACTGGGCTGTTGTTTGATCTCGGAGGCTTCTTTGGTTACACTCTCTCAGGCTTCCGGTCCAAAATATAAGTCCACTTAGCCTTTTTATCTTGGTTCGAAACAAGTGTTCACTTACATAATCAAGAAGGACTTAATTATTTTCTTTAAAGTAGGTACAAGTTCAAACTTTTGCCATCTTTGGTCTGTCGAACAAAACTTAGTCCTTCTGTAGCAAAATTCTTTTACAGTATCTTGTTTCTAATTAGTGGCTATTCTACTTGTAATGACTAATGACTATTAGAGTGAAGTGAGACTATAGATAATGGGGAAATCAAGGAGAGAAATAGATTCTGATTTTGAGAGGTTCCTAATCTGAGTTACTTTCCAAGTTCTTTTTATTGTAGGGAAAAAGGACAAATATACCCCCGAACTTTCGAAAATGGTATGTCAATACCCTTCGTCATACTTTTCGGACATCAAAGCCCTTGCCGTCCAATAATCGGTGCACATTTTCCCCTCCCACTAACGGAACACTCATTGTGTACACGTGGCGTAATCCTACATCATGACCCGGATTGACTAATTTTTTAACCCAAAATTCAAATATCCACCCAACGACCCGTTTAACCCACCCGATACACTCATTACTCACACTAATACTAACCTATCTAAAAATCTCTTTTTGTGAAACCCGCCGCCGTTGTGAAGCCAAAGGAAGGCACTGGCACCGGTTGGGAAGAAGGTTGCTGCCGCATAGCCGAAAGCAACAACCCCGAAGAACAAGGTTATAGTGAAGAAGGCCAAATCCACAGCAGCAGCAACACTAGCAAAGAAAGCGAAGAAGACGGTGACTGCTCCGGCTAAAGCAAAGTGGTGAAGAAATCTGCAGTTGCTAAAGTGGAGAAAACTCCAGCGAAGAAAGTTGGGAAGAAGCCGAAAACTATCAAGTCTCCGACAAAGAAAGCGAAGAAATGAAGAAATTAATCTGAATTGGGTGTTTGAATCTTTAAATTACTTTTACATTCATGGGTTTTTCATTTTTCTTCTTCCCCTTCCCTTTCCGTTTGCAGATTTTACTCGTTCTCCATAGACTCCATTGTTAAGGTTTGTTTGTTTTAGAAGTATGACTTGTGCTCTATCATTTTCATTGAACAGTTGCAGATTTGGATGAAGAAATGATGAATTAAGCCAAAATTTTAGGCGCTTTTTCTTTAGGAATTTAGAGAGTTTATTTGTGGGTAAATTGGGTCGGTTAAATGGGTTATGGACGGGTTTTGAAATTTGGGTTAAAAAATTAGTCAATTCGGATCGTGATGTAGGATTACGCCATGTGTACACAATGAGTGTTCCGTTAGTGGGAGGGGCAAATGTGCACCGATTATTGGACGGCAAGGGCTTTGATGTCCGAAAAATATAACGAAGGGTATTGACATACCATTTTCGAAAGTTCGGGGGTATATTTGTCCTTTGTCCCTTTATTGTATCCTGAATATAGCTGCAAACAGTGTCTATACCTTTTTTAGCAGAACAGATGTTATCATCACTGATGGACATTCTAATCGTGCGTCTTTTAAACTATGTACAAAACGTAGGGCTTCTTGAGATTTTCATGGTTTGTCAAATAACATTTGGTCGTGTACCGTACTGTTTATTTTGAGAATCGGAAAGTTTCCCGATCAAGCAACTGAAGGAAATACAGAGGAGGGATAGTAATAACGCCTTTAAGAATAAATCTTGACCTCTAGATACTCTTGAGGCCATGGTTCCTTCAGTTTAGTTTGCATTAAGATTTTAAGTATGTCTTGCCTGAGACTTGAGAAAATGAGAGTTTAAGGGCTTGGATGGATATTGAAGCATCTAAATCAATCTATTTTTCAGATAATGTAATTATCATATATTTGACTTGGAAAAAGAAGCTTATTCTTTTGCTACAACAAGTAACTTTCGTTTTTTGTGACGTTTGGTGTATGCTAGAAAATGCACGACGTTTGGTACATGTTAAAACTATGAATCATGACCGATTAGTAAGGTATTTGACTCGTGAAAAGAAGCTTGTTCTTTTGCTACAACAAGTAACTTTCGTTTTAAGTGACGTTTGGTGCATGTTAAAACTATGAATCACGACAGATCAGTAAATTGTTATTCCAATTTATTTTTATTGTTAAACTTTCAGGAAGTGGAAGCTGTTATGGAGAAGTAATCCATCTACTGCTGACTCCTGCCTGCATCTTGATGATGAAGCATGATGTTGCCTCGTTCATGTTCGTGTCAAATATGTTAACTTTCTTTGTATGTGTACAAAGAAAGGACCTATGCTTGCTACTATTCTGTAGGCGCCATTTCTGGTCTTTTTTGCAACCTAAAGTTAAGGTTGAATAGACTTATGCTTCCCGCCATCATACTATTTATCAAAAGTAGTATCTAGCTTATGTTGGTCTTTAATATGTATTGTTCTTACAATACTTGTGATATTTGTTAAGGGCTGTTGTAACCTAAACCCTAGCAGGGGTCTGGGCTTAGCACTTGTTTGGCCAAGCTTCTTGAAAGCTGGAAATGCTCAGAGTTGAGGTGTTTGATCAAACTTTTAAGAAAAATGTTTGTAAGTAGAAATTTTTTATTTATTTATTTAAAAAGTTGTAACGACTACTAGTCGTTGGGAGCCCTGGGGTGGGGGGGGGGGGAGGGACCAACTGCTAGAAACAACCTCCCCTCCCCAAAACATCCCCCTACCCCTTATAAATATTAAACATTTTCTTCTATTTTTCACAAACAATTTAATTGCCCTCTTACATATTCACTCAAATCTCAATCTCTCTTCTCAATTATAAATTGTGTAAATTTCATATATGACATATATTATATTAATATTTTCAAGTTATAGCAGTAGATTTAAACTTTCAAGTTGTAACATTAAAAATTTCAGGTTCTAACAATTTATTAAAAAAAAAGTTGTTTTTTATAATTGAAAACATTTGTTTTAAAAAAAAAAGATAAAAAAAAAAACATTTTTGAAGGCAAAAAGGTAGAAAACAGAAATAGGGGTGTTAATTTAATTTGAATTGAGTGTAGATAATTACTAATTAGCACGAATTAAGGAATTCAAACTTATTAAGAATATTTAGTTTCCTTAATTCACTCAAATTAGTTAAACTTAATTAAAAATTTTGATTTTATCCTTTTTCTTTTGTTCAACGTTTCTCTCTCTTCAATTTTTTGCCAAAAATCTTCTCACTGTTGAGGAATTGAAGTTTTTTTTTCTTTGAAAAATCTTGATTTTGTTGTGATGGACAACTACGTATCAATATTAATTAAACATGGTGGAAGATTGGAAGATGGGATCCTTCAGGTTAGTATTTATTATTGTTTAGTGATTGGTCAAAATTCGTTTTTGTTCATTTTTGTTCATAATACGTTTTTGTTAATTTTGTTCATAATACGTTTTGGTAAGTTTTTTTTTTTTTTTTTTGTTTGATTAATTTGTATACTGTCAAAATCATGATTTCGTGAGAAATAGGCGCAATATATGAAAGATTTGAGTATAAATGTATAAAATATAAATAGTTTTATCGTTGTAGATTATGTAGGTGTAGTAAAATTGCAATATTGATTACTGTTTTCTTTTTTCAAAAATATAAATTAAATGTAAAATGTTGAATGAATTTGGTAGTATAAATGTAATGAAATTGATATGAAAGTGTGTTCACTAATGTGTAAAAAAGTTATTTAGATTTTTGAAGAAATGTATGAAAAGTGTTTTAATTTGGTATGAAATTTGAAATTTTATTGATTATATATGTTTTGTCATTTGTGTATAAATTTGTGTGAGAGTAATGAATTATTTGGTATGAGAAATGTATAAAATTGGTATGAATGATGATTGTTGTATGAAATGTGTATCAAGTGAGTATGAAATGTGAAATATTATTTTTTGTATGAAATTTGTTTTGTAGTGTACTGTCTGAATGATATTTGTATGAAAAAATAATGACGAGTGTGTATAATTTTGTTGTTAGTATAATCAATTTATGATGGAACAGGAAAATATGCAATTCAAAAAGTGTCGAAGCATAAATTGATACAAAAAAATATTGTTTCAGTGCGTATTGTCATATTATATATAATTTTGTAAAGTTTTTTGTACTTTTGTATCCTGTAATACTAGCACAATAATTTATGATGGAACAGGAAAATATGCAATTCAAAAAGTGTCGGAGCATAACTTATTGTCGTCTGGTTCAAAAAGAATTGTGGGGAGACCACAACATGAACGTTGGAAAGGATTTGTTGATGTGAAATGCAAAAGGTCTAAGGTTACGTGCAGTACATGTCATCGGGAGGGACACAACAAGAAGACATGTTCAAATTACCTTGCTGGAAAAAAAAGACATATTTATTTTCTTTTGTTATGGTTGTTTTAATGTGACAAACTCATGTTTTGATTTATTTTGTCTTTTAAGTTAATGAATTATAATTTCAGAACATTTATTATGTGTACTAGTTAATCATTGTGTATTAAGTGTTTTTCAAATGTATAGTAAAAAAAACTAGATAATGATGGTATGCAATTGATATCAACTGAAAATTCAAATCTTAGTATGAAATTGGTATACATTTGGTATCCAACTGATGTCCCAGCGATAAAATTGAAAAAAAAACTTGTAATTGAGATTTCAACTGAAATAGCCAACCTAAAACTAGTTAATGTTGCATCTAATTTGTGTACATTTGGTATCGAATTGATATCCCATTGGAAAAATTGAAAAAAGGGCATGTAATTGAGATTTCAATCGAATTAGACAACCTTAAACTAGTTAACTTTATACCCAATTGGTATACATTTGGTATCTAATTGATATCCAATTGGAAAAATTGAATAAAACATGTAATTGAGATTTCAACTAAATTAATCAACCTAAAACTAGTTAATTTGTACCTAATTGGTGTACACTTGGTATCAAACTGATATCCCATTGGAAAAATTGAATAAAACATGTAATTGAGATTTCAACTAAATTAGTCAACCTAAACTAGTTTATTTGTACCCAATTGATGTACCACTCACTTACGAAATCTGAATCCGAATCCGAAACAGAATGAGTCTCTTCTACAATTTTCACCTTCCTCTTTTTTCCCTTTTGATTTGCATGACTAACTGTTTTCTTTGCTTGACTAATCTTCGACTGAGAAGAAGCATCTTTTACAAAAATTTCATTATTTGTTGGCATTTCAGCACTTATCTCTAGTTCAAGAGCAGAAACCTTGGCCAACGCTTCTTCTCGAGCTGCCTGCTACCGACAACAAAAGAGTTGATAGAGAGAACAAAAGAATAGAAAGAAAAAATCAGAATTCATATATGATATTCTTTCCTGCACATATAATTTTTAAAACATGTGCTAATTTAAAAATACAGATCCACTTCTAGTGGGGCACAAGTAAGCATTCGCTTCTTCCAATTATCAAACATAACAAAAAATTCATACATAAAGGAAAGTATGTTATCTTATTTTTTTCCTTCCACATACATGGGGCTCAATCGTGAGTTCTACTAATTTTCTTTTTTAATGAAGAAGACAAACGTTGAAGATGGTGAGAGAGAGAAAATTAGTTCTATGTAAAAGAGAAACGTGGGGGTGGGGGTGGGGGTGTGAAAACTAGAAAAAAAATCTCTAAAATGGTGTAAGAGATAATGACAATTGATTCTCTATTAATGTTATCCCTAAAATGGTGTAAGAGATAATGACAATTGATTATCTTATTTCTCTTACTTATTAATTGTAAGGTAATTATAAAAATAATAATTAATTAATTAAATCAAATAAATTAAAACTAATCTGTTAATACTTGTAATTAAACTGTTATAAGTAGTAATATAAAAAAAAGTACATCTAAAGATTGTAATATTAAGCCTTAAATAGCTATATGGGGTGAATTTTCCTTATAAATTTTATTTTTGTGTTATTGGCTAACTAGAGTTGGGAGATTTTTATAAAAGTAATTTGCAAGCTTCAATTGTCATCTTTCAATTTTGACTTTTGATTTTGTACGTCTGCTTTTATGTAGATGTTTGGTACATTCATTTCAATTTTTAAGTTTCATCTCCATCCTTTATCCTACTAAATTGAATTGGTTTTTTATCTTTATTTTTTATAGGACAAATTATAGAAATACACACCTTTTGTTTCACTTATTTCTATTATCTCCTATTATTTTTAAAAATCTCCAAAATTTCTTATTTATTTAATGTATCCGAGCCCGTATTTAATGTATTTGAACTACATATTATGTATTCGAGCTACATATTAATGTATTCGAGCCAGTATTTAATGTATCCGAGCTACATATTAATGTATCCGGTTTTTTTAATTTTTAAGAGATTAATGTAATTAGAAACTTATTAGGGATAGATTGTAATTTCATATTAAAACTATGAGATTTATGTAATTTACCCTTTTTTATATATGCACTCCATATTTAAAGTTTAAAATAGGTAAGGTATTAAAAAAAAAGAGCCAACTTTCACAAATAGCAAACATAAAAATCATATTTATTTGTTATAACTATAGTTTGCATAATTGCGCTTTGTAGTAAATTTTATGTTTGCTATGGAGCTTTTGATTTGTATAATTCGTTCCAATTTTATACAAATTGTTCAGTTTTGTATAAATTCATTTATACATTGTAATTTGTATAATAAGATCTGTATTTGTATAATTATAAGTGTATATGATGAAAATATATGTATTTGTATTTGTATATACACTTCTCTCGCTTTATACAAACACAAACACATTTTATACATTTGTATACCGAATGAGTAATTGTATATCGAAAATGACTAATTGTATATCGAACCAGATGACAAAAAATTGGGATATTTGCTGCGAATTATAAATAAAATAAACTATAGCAATAACATTTAATTTGAATTAATAATTTGCTATTTCATACAATTTTTCCAAAAAATATTAAGAAAAAAACGACTACCTGCATAAAATGTAAGAAAGTCATGAATTATTTAACTACAAGATCGAATGACTAAGAAAACATTTGAGATCGTGTAATAAATAATTTGCTCATCTAGAAACTATTGATAGGGCTAAAAAATATGGGACACCCCTGCCTAAAGGATACGTAGGAGGTTTTAACATGGTTCAGAGTGTGTTAGACATGTCTAATCCGATTGGTTTAAGCACACATTGTACATATAGTAAAAAAAATCACAAAGAATTGATTAAAATGGTTATTGTTTGTGATTTGCCTTGTATTTTTTCTTCACATTCCCATCTTATTCATTATATTCGGCTGGTGTATAACCCCTCTTTTCAAGATTTTTCAAGAAAAATAATTAAAAATGATATTTTTAAATATCAAGTTAAATATTGGCATTATCTTTGTTGCTTATTTATTTTTCAAGAAAAATAATTTAAAATGATATTTTTAAATATCAAGTTAAATATTGGCATTATCTTTGTTGCTTATTTGTATATTTTGATGGTAGAATATCTAATAATTTTGATATGAATTTTAATTTTAATGGTAATGATTATTTTATTGTTACTGTCCAGTGAATTGATCATGATTGAAATATGCAAGGCTATAAATATGTTAGCTTACCTATACATTGGCTATACACTAACTATACATTATGATACATTAAAAAAACTTAATATAATTTAATGATATATAAAGTATACACAGACTATACATGAAATATATAATAATGATTCAATTTCGATCATCTCAAAATCACCTCTAAACAATTTCAAAATTTAGATATGAAATCCTTTCGATATCTCAAATCTTTTAATATATAATTCGCCTAAAACATTCAGATTTTTGATAAGTTGAACCTTTTTTTTTAAAAAAAGGGTGGACAAAGAAGATCGATGATGCAGAAGAAGAATGATGAAGCAAAAGAAGATGAAGAAGAAGAATGACGAAAAAGACGAAGAAGAAAAAGCAGCAGTAGCAATCATTAATGGCAAAATTGAAAGAAAGAAGAAAAGAAGCAGCCATTGATAGCCGAATTGAAAGGAAGAAGAACATACTTGGCCAATTTTGATAATATTGAAAATTGAGCTATAGTAAAACCTCACTAAATTGATATTTGGTTAATTAATAATTTCTTTATGATAATATTTTTCTCCTGTCCCAACTTGGGGCAACGAAAAAAATCACTCATTTGGATAAGATAATATATTTTCAGAAAATCCCTATATAGATACATATTGTCCCATTAATATTATAAATTAATAATTTTTTAAAAGTACAAATATATGTAAGATAATTTAGTGAAATATGATTCCATTGTGTTTTGTTTTTTGTTAAAATTTAAATCTGATTGAAGCCCATCTCTAACTTTTCTTAGTTCATCCAAAAGTTCTGATGGTTTTTTCGAACCGCACAATAAAATAGTGAAGAGTTTTAGATGCCATAACTGTTTTTTCACACGTAACTGATTTCAAAGGTGTTGTATCATCTTCAATTTTACCATCAACATTATTTAAGCTCTAGACCTCTGAACATGTATCATTTTCACCCGGGTAATCTAATAGGTTATTAATGTCCATTTTATTATGGTAACCAAGATCATTAATCATGACCTCAAGTTTATGAATGGTTATTTCAAGTGGTTCATTTCAATTCTCTGAGATTTCATTCCCTTAACGAATTTTGCAATATCAAAACAATTTTTAAATTAATAAATACTAATTTATGATTAATTAATATCTCTATATTTTATGGTCTCACCTATACTAATTTATAGTGAAATTTTACTGTAGTTTGATGGTAAAGTAAAAAGTCGAGTTACCAGTTTGCATAAGTAAACCACATTTACACAATTTGACCAATTAAAAATCACCTCAAAGCATTTGCGTGAGTAACCACATATAAACATGTATATTGAGCTACAACGGCCCATTAGGAAGCCCAGTTATCTAACATTCCGCATCTTGAGCCAAATAAAATCCCTAGTACAAATCCTCATTAGGTTTTCCATATCGCCATATCCCCCATCACATTTCTGCCTCTAACTCCGCCGCTCTCCTCCGTTCATCGTTCTCCGATCAATGGTAAGCCGAGTAATCATCGTCAATACTGTTAATTCTACGTAACTTTGTTTTTTCAATTTCTGAATTTTGGTATTCTTTGTAGGCTCCAAAGAAGGCACAAGCTCCACCTCCATCTTCCAAGCCAGCAAAGTCCGGCGGTGGAAAGCAGAAGAAGAAGGTCATCACTTTCTACTGATTCTGTTACTGATATAATTTTGGTTATTGGATGAGAATTTTGAAGGTACTTATGTAGATTTGTTATACATGAATGCAGAAGTGGAGCAAGGGAAAGCAAAAGGAAAAGGTGAACAACATGGTGTTGTTCGACAAGTCTACATACGATAAGCTACTCTCTGAAGCTCCTAAGTATAAGCTTATCACTCCTTCTGTCCTCTCCGATCGTCTCAGGGTATTGTTTTTCTCTCTAATTTCAATTTTTACTTTTCCGGTGATTGATTTGAGTATCTGCTTTTCTATGGAACATTGTCAATTCCACACTAGATCAATTATCGTATTTATTTATGTATGTATATCTTCTCTATTAAAGTAGATTTTAGGTTTGTGATCTGGAGTATCACAGCACACACTAATGATTTTGTGGCCATGGTGCGATCATAGCCCACATATACATTCTATTTCTTGATTATTCCTCTATGCCTAAAGGTAGCTTCCCTGGTGCTACATCTATCCCTGAGAATTATTTGGACCTTAATATTAGTGTGAAATTGTTCTCTTGAGAAATGTATATCAAGTTTATTGCTTTAGCAATGATTCTATTATATTTGATTTTAGCTTAAAAGATGGTATGTTATAGTAGTGTAAACTATTGTCTTAGAAATTGTAAAGTGTTATTTTTGATGCTCCTCCAACGGATACTCCATCCATATCCATCCCTCTGTCCCATTTTATGCGAAGGTCTTGCTATTACAGGAGTCAACAGTTTTTCATTGACTATAGTTTTCTCAATCTTCTTAAATATTTTGAATTCTTAGCTATTTTGACTTGCAGTACTTTTCATTTGTCTTCAAATATGTAAGATTTATTTAAAATATTTGAAGAATCTATAACTGATAGTCAAAATCAAGTGTCTTTACGTTCATATACCAAACTCCTGCACAAGTATTGGGACAGGGTAGGTAGTTAACATGACAATTTAGATGTTAGGTTTCTGTAATTGCTTTGCTATTTGGGCTTCCTCTACGTGGATTCTAGAGTTCCAATCAGTATCGTGAAGGATTCCACCAGTATCACCTGTCCATCTGATGGAGCATTTTTCTAGTGTCTGTGGCTTACTAGTTGTAGTTGAGGCCTTATGGATTTTTGTAGAGGGTGTTTTGTGTGATGGTGATTGCCATTTTGTCTGTCTGTTTACTGTATGATGTGCCAAACATAGGAGAACCATCAAAGCGTTTATTGAAGGATGAACTACTATTTAATGATCTGTTCTTGTTGTCAAGTGTAGTTTGTCTCATTATGCTTATGCTCAATCATATCATGATGCTAAATTTTGATTATAAAATTGTTTGTTTATGATAATGTTATCAGTATTTGTTTGGCATTGGCAGCAATATTTGAGTCACAGTACATTTGTTTGTATGCTAATATGTCATTGTAATTTTGTTAATGTTGATTTGAATGAATGTCCAGATTAGTGGATCACTTGCTAGGAAGGCAATTAGAGATTTGATGGCTAGAGGTTCAATCAGGATGGTGTCTGCTCATGCTAGCCAGCAGATCTACACCAGGGCTACCAACACTTAATATGAGTTATTTCATTTGCTTACATAGCTCTTGTAGGGGCTACTTGTTTTAGAAATTTCTAAGCTTATTTTGGAAAATATCAGAGGACATATGAGCAACACAGCTATTTTGAGCAATAGTTTTGATCGCAGTTACTATTTTGACTATGCTGGCTATTTAATTGAGTTATTTATCTCTACTCGTCTTTTGATGTTGAAAATAGATGCTCTTCCCTTAGGTGTCTAGAATTCCAAATGAGTTCACTCCCCTCTTCCCCGAAAGTTTGTGTGATCAAGTGATGAAATGGTCTAGTGTATTCTTTTCATTGAAATGGCTGCTGTTGAGTTGATTTCAGTGTTGAGCCTTGGAAAATTTAAATGCTCGGGCACTGAGCTTAAGATTGCTTCTCTACTGGCGGAGGGTAAAATAGACGTTACATATAAGACTGACTATATCAGGACTAGAGACATATTCCAGTTACCAGTCTGACTAGAGGAGAGTCAGCATGAAGATGACACCAAAACATTAACAACAACCACAGTGAAATCCCACCGGGTGGGGGTGGGGGTGGGTTGGAGGAACGTAGAGTATACGCAGACTTTACCGAGGTTGTTTCGGAAAGACTCCTGGCTCAAGCAAATCAAAAGAAAAACATAATAGCTAATAGCAAAGTTGTGCAGTGCATATACGCAAGAAACTAGAACATCAACAATAAGGTACAGTAACCTAAACATAGTAAATCACATATTATAATGATAAACTTGAAACCAACTGACTAGTAACTCCACCCAGCCAAACGCCGGAATAGGCCAGGAATAAAACAGATTTTGATCATTATTGGTTAATTTTCAATCTAGGAAAACCTTTCTACAAGCTGAAGAGAGGAGCAGGAAGTCACACAGTGTCTTCAACAACAAAGTAAAGATCGCATGGTTCAACTGTCCAATGAACTGAATCTCAGCCACTACGACGCACATTTTACAGTGATCTCATTGCCTACTAGCCAAATAGCAAATACCAAACTGCTTTAGAACGTACTGCAGCAGCATCTAGATCCCTTGCACGCACTAGTGAAAGCAGCCAGATGATTTGCCTGTTCAAGAAACAAGGTGTCTGGCATTCTCATCATACTGGTTATATACAAAGATAATCCCATCTATGCAAACACAAGAAGCCAAATCTAAAACGAAGCTATGTACTTACTAGCACCATCAAAATCGACACTACGCTCCAAAATGCAATTGATTGCATGATCACTTATTAAGCCAGATCACTCTTCTCCTCATCATGCATTCACTGATCAACAAGGTAATCAACAATGTCTGGAGGACTAACCTGAAGAAAAGTAACTGTTGCTGCTACGTATTTCAGAAACTACGGTGTTCCAAACTAGACAGGGGCTTATTATTTGGAATTCACATGATTGACAACCGGTTATTGCCTTTCCCATGAGCGCCATGGCAGCAATGCTTGGCGCCTGCTTCTTTTGGAAATCACCAAGTGACAACTTTGAGTCATAAGGTTCACAAACCACCACTGACTTAGGCCTCTTTTGTGCAGTGGCAGATCTATTATGAAGCCACCTTTGAACCCAAGACAGTGAAGTCAACAACTCGTGTTGTTTCTTCATAACGTACAAAGGAGAAGAGTCCGAGTTCCTTGCTAAGGCTAGAGTTCTATCACGAGCCATCAATTCTTTACAGTGACGTTTACCAGCTGTGAGTACTGAGCCTGTTATAGTAACTCTAGAAATTTTGCAATGGGACTTGTTTGCTTTCACATTAGATGACTTCCCAGAAAGATAAGAGCTCTTTGTTCCAACTGAAAAGGACCTAGAAGCACTCAATTTCAGGCGCTTGACCCATCTGCTACCAGGCTTGTCTTTGAGCAGCGTTGCAAGGCAAAAATTAGCTTTCAATGGACTTGGGTGCTCGTTATGACCAAGGAACAATCTCAAATCCAAACTTTGAGTTGTGGAAGAAGTTGGTTCCAACTTATCCGTCAAAGATGGAAGCTCCAAGTTTAAGTCAGGCAATTTGGTCTGAATTCTTTTATGTCCAACTTCTTTCTCGAGACAGTCGAGTGCTTGAAGAGTAGGTATATTTAGGTCCATTCCGCTCACCTGCAAGATACCAGAAATACCAAATGGTCAAAATTGAGATTCTAAACTGAAAGGGTCAAACGGGGAAGTAATGGTACCATTTCCAATAGTACTGCTTAGCAGGGACTATCGGGATTACACAAATAAGATCACAGATAATATGCCCGTTTTTTTTACACGTCACATAAGGAGAAAACACCAGCGAGAGCACCACATTTAGCTAAATATTATAAGGTTAAGTCCTACCACAATTTCAGCTAACTTTTTAACTTCATTTCCCATGTATACTTGGTATTTAGCGAGTTAACTGGGAAATTCAGCAGCTTTTACAGAGAAGAAACTGAATAGGTTGATATCATAAATTGACTACTTTGACACTAGCCGTCACCTACTGCAGTCTTCCTCCTTTATCCAGACATGGGGCTGGATATGCTACTAACCCCAGGCGAAATAATACGAAAGTAGGAAGAAATCAAGAGACAGCACATCAATTTACATGGTATCACTTGGGAGCGGGGAGGAGAATGAGCTTGGAATGTCGTTTATGGAACTTGTTTTCCCAGAGAAAATGCTTTCCAGAACATTTTGGCCTGAGAAAATTGAACATATTTTCCTCCAACACTCCTAATGAATTACTATTATTTTTTGGATGGTAATATTAGAAGTTTAAGTCTTTTGGTTGGTTACCTGTGCAGGACTTCATTCACTTGTGAAAAATCCAATACCATAATTGAGTCATCAATCTTCCAGATTCATGGAAGCTCTTCAGTAGACTTCACTAACCAAACGTGTTGAACGGCTGTGATAATTATAATGTTCAGTCTCCAACATTCACTTCTAAAGATTTATCTTTCGAAGCTAGAGAACATCTATTTATGAAATCAGAGTTTAATCATATGCCAGCCAGAACTTGACTTGACACTGTATGAGAAGCTGAGCCTCAAGGATTGTACAGCAAGAGCACAGATGACTTTGGGGAGGTAAATCTATAAATCTTTTGGTAGACTTGGAAAGGTTCGAACAATCTTCAGTTCAACAATTAAGTTTTACGGCAGCCAAGTATCTCAGTCATGTTCAACATTGGAAATTGGAAATTGTTTCCTTTATCTGGAAAAGAGAATCACACAGCCTTTCTTCAGATGGTAATCACATAATGTACTAATATATTGGAAATCGAGGATTACCATGTTGATCACCTCAACTAGTCCAATGCAAATGAAGATATCACAAAATATAGGATAACATAAAAAATTAGGAGGTAGTTCTCTCAATAACATGATTGAGATTTGGATTGCAAAGAGATACAAACATTTCCCATGCTGTGATTATCTGTGGTCTATTCCCCGATTAGGATCGGGGAACATGAGAGGAGTAGAAGTAGAAGTTTTCCCTACACTGTCATCCTTCCATGTAGCACACAAGAACTTCCTCTATCACTCCCCACCACGCTTACTAATCTACACTACAACTCAACATGGCCAAGCACCTGAAATTCTTTTTGATGTGGGTGGCGGTGAGATTTGATCTCAGGACCTATGCCTGCTCTGATACCATATTAAAGTGTGTGACCATCTCATCTAAAAGCTTAACTTATGAGCACACTTTTTTAATAATATTCTCTAACAAGTTTTACTAATTTTCTAATGTTAGGTAGGAAATCCTTTTTTCTAATCTCAAGATTATTTACTTATGTGTGGTGGAGAGTGGGGAGAAGAGATAACGAACTTGCAATGTCACCCAAGTAATTTGGTTTTCCTACTTTGATGAAGTCAGTCATTTTCGTCATTTCTAAGGAACTTATTTTCCTATAAAAATATTTTTCAAAAAATTTATCCAACCAAACACGAGAAACAATTTCTACTCTACAACAATTACAGTTCTTTATATTTTGACCCCTTTTAGTAAAAATCTAGGCTCCGCTACTAGTTACATCAGCACCAAAGTGGGAAGAAGATCATGATTTGGCTCAAAGATTCAAAACAGATTAAACTTATACAGAATTACTCAATAATTTCTGTTACTTCTGTAAATACCAAAATCATAGATTGAATCTGTACTTAGATGAAACCAGAATTAAATAAACTTGAAAATGAACTCACCTCTGTTCTTGGCAAGCAGTAAGGTCGAAACTTCAAAGAAATTGAACTATAAAGTGGCCATTTCTGTACAGGAAAGAGAGAGAAAATTGTTGAGCATTAAAATGTTAGTTAGAACTTAGAAGATAGACAAATGAAAAGGATACATATAGCAATTAGCATTCCCTAATCATTTTTTTTTTGTTTTTTCGTGTTTGTGTTTCGTATTTGCATTGGAGCAAAAACATGGTGTTTGGTACCCTAGCCATATCTTTTTATATTTTTTAATTAAATTAAAAAAAGGGTTGTTATTTTAAAAAGAGAAATAATTATAATTTGGTACGAGCAAAAGTATCTTACCTTTTCTTAGTTTTTTCAAAAATATCTTGTATATATGGGCAGATAGACAATTGGCACACAAATATCTACAAATTCCATGTGTCTTCGGATTTAGTAACAAAATAATATATTCTTTCTATTTTATTTTATTTGATACATGTTGATTTGATTTGATATATGTTCTAATTTATGTGATTTACTTTTCTTTTTAGTCAGTTTAATATTAATGACATATTTTTATATTAAGTAATAATTTGATTGTAAAATGTCTATTTTGCCTTTAATGAAATGATAAGACCACACAAATTTCTATCATTCATTTTGAACCACAAGTTTAAAAGTCTTCCTTTCTTTCTTAAACTCCGTATTGAGTCAAACTACCTTACATAAAATGGGACGGAGGGAGTATCAAATATATAAATTTGATTTGAATTTGGTACGAAATTACCTAATTAGTAAGACAATATGTAATTATTTAAAATTATAAATTGAATTAATATATATGACAAAAATATTTGTGTAATTAGATAGTCTGAAAACGAAAAATATAATAAAAAATTAAAAGGAGTTTTTCAATTAAAAAAAAGGCTAAGTGGACTACTTATGAAAATTTGTGAAACTCGTAACGTGAAAAAAAAATATGCAAACAAGTTTAGAACAATTACAAAAAAAAATCCATACATATAATTCGGGTTTATTTCACAACATAAAAACATTATTTAGTAATATATAAAAAATATTCTTATTAACATCGGATACACGTGTAATTAGAAACTAGTGAATGTACATGAACTTTTATTAGAAGCAACGTCAACATAGATGGTCCGACCTCAAAACACATACTTTTTGGACGCTACATATCAAGAGGGACTCTCCCTAAAAACAGAGATCAAAACTTACCATTCTCCCATTTGTAGGTTAACTGTGATAAATAAAATTAACTTCCATTAATTATCCCAAAATTTAAAAAACATCACAAAATTTTTAAAGTTTTTTTTAGGCGAACAATCTTTAAAATTTTTGTGATGTTTTTTGAGTTTTGAGGTGAGCTAACAAAAGTTTACTTTGTTTATCACAGATTGCCCGCAAATGGGCGAAGTGTCTGTTTTAATCTGTATTTTAAGAAAGAATCCCTTTTAATCAGTAGCATTCAAAAACTGTCCATTTTAAGGCCGGACTCATTTCTGGTGACCTTTATTGATTAACATAGTTTCTCTTGAAAATTGAGTTCTTTTCGTTACACATTCTTTCAATTCTTTGAGTACATAATTAGATGAGTAACACTTCTATTTATTTATTAGAAAGATTTAGATTAAATTAATTTTAAGAATATAAATTTTATAAAATTTAATAAAGGAATCAGCTGACTTGGCATGATAAAATGGACAAAGTAACATGGAAAAATGGACAAAGTAACATGGAAAAGCTCTAAAATGAGTCAAAAAGTGTGTAGGTGTTATATTGTTCCCTTGGCAAGT
The DNA here is from genome assembly GCF_019186545.1 of Solanum stenotomum. Classification (NCBI taxonomy): domain Eukaryota; kingdom Viridiplantae; phylum Streptophyta; class Magnoliopsida; order Solanales; family Solanaceae; genus Solanum; species Solanum stenotomum. Next base: position 45,878,230 of record NC_064286.1, on the reverse strand, counting down.
TTGAAGGCCACGAACCTCCTCCATATACCACTTACTAAATTCTATGGTCCATCTTTCTCCACACCTACCTTTTCTTTCTTATCTCTAGAGCCGTCAAAATTGGCTTAGTCCGCTCTAGTCCGAGGTTTTTTAGGATTGGATTGGATTAAGCATTTTCAGGTCCTTCCAAATGAAGGGTTGACTCATCCTAGCCCATCAAATTTCTTGGCCCACTAGGCTTGGGCCCGATGGGATTGGACCAACTCTTTTTGACAACTTATTCATCCCTAACTCAATAATTATTTGTTATTCGATTCATGATTTGATTAGAATCGATCTTTTATTAATTTTTCAATTATAAAATTTAAATATAATATATATTTATGAATTTGATTGTTATTAATTTGATTTGATTTTAAAAAGTTTAATGGTATTTCTCTCTTTTTTTTTCTACAATTGAAAAGGATATTTCATTTTAGAGAAAATGGCCAAAAGGCCCCTCAATATATAGCCAGATTCCCAACTGTACACTCATACTTTATGGGGGTCCTATCACCCCTCTAAATTTTATAAAACTGAAATTATTACCTCCTGATATACCGTGAGTTTACGGTATTTCTAATACATTTCACTTACAAGTTGTGTGTGTCTAGGGCCTTTTTATATTGGTTTTTATGTGTTTTATCATGTTTTGTAGGAAAAGTGTTCAGGCGCGGAAGTTTAGAGACAGCTGAAGGAAATGCAGAAAAAGGCATCCACGGAGGTCATCTACAGACCGTAGGTCCATTCACGGTCCGTAGGTGATGACCGTAAATCAGCAGGCAAGGTGTTGAGGACAAATCAGGGAAATTTGACCAAGTGTGGAACCACGGTGCCCATTGACGGTCCGTAGATTGATCTACGGACTGTACTGTTAATCCGTAGAATGAGACTGCGAGGGTTCCAGTACCTGATTTTTGAAGATTCTAAGTATGGAGCTACGGAAGGGATTGACAGATCGTAGGTCAATCTACAGTCCGTGCTGCTGGTCCGTCG
>NC_064286.1:45833263-45877116 GCF_019186545.1 Solanum stenotomum | reverse complement strand
TCCACACGAGTTGATAAAAGAGAAAGTTTCATCGAAGAGTCTGACGGTACAGCACCATCCGATTTCTCAGAAGTAGCTATGAAGTCCAAAGCAATTAAACCACCAATTGGAACAATCTTCAACCCAAATAACGAAACAGTAGCAACGCTTAAATTGATTACTCAAGAAGAACAATTACAGTAGTGAAATGTGGTAGTTCAGCTCTCTAAGAGTAGAAATTGCAGTATGAAAAATACTAAACAATAAGATAGAAACAGGTGAGAGAACTTAGAAGAAATAAGATGAGAATTAAGAGAATGTTGATATCACTCTTTTTTTACCCACTACTCTGCCATACTCCTGCATATAACAACTTTTTTTCACGTGCTTGTCCTAGCATTAGCCTAGGATATAGTCTTGTAGCTTTTTGTTGGGCTATTTAATTCGTTGGCTTTTCCTAATTGTCTCAGGCCCATTCTCAATTTCCCTACTGACTTGAGCTGGCTGATCCATAACATTGTATGTGACGTGAACAAAATTTGTGTATGATATACTTATAGAAACTGATTTCAAACTGGTATAATAGACTAAACTAAATTTAAGGATACTAAATTCTATATATTAATTTTATTGGTAAAAACTGATCATACTAATTTTACGAATTTAAAATTGGTCATCCTTTAATGGGTATAGATAGATACTGAAAAGCCACTCTATGTAAGTATTGTAGTTAAAAGCATTACAATATGAAAAATTGCTATGCGTAATTGATCCAGTGTAAAAAAATAATACAAAAATAGCCTTGTCAAAGATAAGTTTCCCAAAACACTTTTAAAAATTAAATGAAAATACCCAACAAAGAAACGACCAACAAGCTATTTTCTAACACATTTAATGTCTATTAATTCACTCTTGGTTTTGATTTTATCTTCGATAACTTCTCAATGTTGGGAACATGTTCTCTCGAAATTCTTAGTCCATCAAATCTGAAGCTTGGACGATGCTCAACTAAAGACTTAGAGTCTGTTTGGCATTACTGCTAAAAATAACTTATTTTTAGAAGCACTTTTTTAAAATGACTTTTCAGAAAAGTGATTTTGAAAAAAGCAATTCGTGTTTGACTAATTTATTTGAAAAGTATTTTTTATAAGCAAATTGTATTTGACTAATCTTTTTAAAAAGTACTTTTAAGAGTCAAATTACAAAAAAAAAGATAACTATTAATTTATTTATTTTCCGCAAATCTACCACTAGACAGTGTCTAGTGGCCTTTTATATTAAACATAAAACATATCAATAGGGATAAGTGCAAGCAAGGGGGCTAGGTCTTACCTTACTAATCCTAATGACGTACCTAACATCTACTACCTAACAAGCATAAAGAAAATAAGAGCTAGAGAAAACAAAGTATTTTCTGATAAACACAGAGTTTGTAATACACTACATGATGATATTACAAATGAGGATGCTTAAATAATGTAAAAATATGCCAATCAAGAAGAAAGTTGAGTTATCAGCCTCAAACTTTTTATTACAAACGCATGAATTAAAAAAAATTAATTGTTCATCAAAAGTAACTTGAAGTATTTTTCTCTTGTCCTCTTCTTCAAACCTATCCAACAACACTTGATAATTCGTACATTCTTTATGGATTTATTGGATCTTGTTGAACCTATTGATACTGTCAAATGATTCTGATTTGCCTGTCGCATCGATAGGTGCCTTGGAACAAACTCCTCAGTCATTTTACCGTCCCAACTATGTTGCCTTCCATGTGTCTTCATTTTGCTTTTGTTGCTTCCACTTCTTTGTTGCCTAGGTGATATATCTCCTTCCCTAGCCACTCTATAAGACAACTATTAATGTACTTCTAATATTAAAATTATTTTATAGAGAAAAACTATTTTAAATATCATTTTATAAAAAAAGTAATTAAATTTTAATTTTTTAAAATTAAAATTTACATGTTTAAATTTTCAATCAATATTATACCTTTTTGAGAGGTTGAAATCTTTAATTGTTATTTTTTTTCTTCTTTTTTCTAATCTTGAAAAAATATTGTTGTTTCCTTTTTTCTAATTCTACAAAATAATACGTAATAATATATAAAATAATAATATATAAACGTAAAATAAATTATAAAATTTATTATATAAAATAAAAAATAAAATTCTTAAATGAAATTTAACCAAACTTATGAAATATGCTAATTAATTAATAAGAAATATATTGGTAAATATGTAATTATGTATATATGAAAAGGATATTTTAGTTTGGAGAAAAATAATTTTTTTTCATGCTTCTGCTTTTTTTTAAAAAGCAGAAACTTTTAGCTTCTTCCCAACAACAGAAAAATTGTTTATGCTTCCATTTAAAAGCACTTTTACTAATTTGTCAAACACTTAATTTTTCAATAAAAGTGTTTTTTCTCAAAATAAATGTTTTTGGCCTCCCAACAACAATGCCAAACAGACTCTTATTCTCTTCAACTAATCTCGAACTCTTTTGAAAAGTAAATGAAAATTTTAATTTTTTTGACATGATTTCATATTGAAACAAAGAACAAATAAAATTAAATACAACCCCAATAAAAAAACGCAATTGAAAATTATGAGCAGTGGATGAAAAAGAAGAGAATTCTGAAGAAAACATGGTCGAAAGTTGAAACAAACACGATTAAGCCTTGAAATCAGGAAAAAAAAAATGGGAGACACAAAAATATGCATATATGAGATCTTTTGGAGAAAAATATGAAAAGAGATTTGAGAATTCCTTTCAAATCCCTAAAATGTAGTAAAAAGATTTGAGTGTTTTTTGTACTTTTGCAATTTGTAATTAAAAATAAAATAAAAACATAAAATTAATCTAATATAAAATACCTAATATGTTAGGATTTGTAATTAAACTGTTATATTAATAATTATCAAAAAATATATTTATGACTTGTAGTATAGACTATAGAGTCTTAAATAAATATATGTCGTGATTTTCTGTATTATTTATTTTAAAGTTAAGATGCAAATCACAATGCCATAAATATTAAAATTTATTGCATTTTTTCAAATATAAATATAGCATTGATGGAGTTATTATTGGACCCTTTTTATATTAACAAATGTTTTTTAATTAAAATTGTAAAATCTTATGAAATGAAAATTTATAATGAGGTTAGTATGGTCTTATATATATGATCTATCAATTTCAAAAGTATATAGGGTAATTCTATTTTAACTGATTAAAGGAGTTTAAGAAGAAAAAAAAATTATTTTCCACTTTTTTTTATTAGTTTTAAGAATTTTAAAAGAAAAAAAGGCTCTTTAAAAATAAAAAATAAAAAATATGTTTATTAGGAAAGGAGCATTTTTCGCCCGAAAGTAATAATATGAGCATTTGAATCAAAATATTAACAGCAAAAGACATTTTTTTGATCTAACTATTATCAAAAAATATTTTTATTCAATTTCATATTGTTGAAGAATATGTTTAATCTTTTTTCATTTTCAAAATTTAATTGAACCACTAAAGATCATATTTTTATTCAATTTCATATTGTTGAAGAATATGTTTAACCTTTTTTTCATTTTCAAAATTTAGTTGAACCACTGAAGATCAACAAAGCCGTACTATCTTACTTTTCGATGAATACTTATTTTAAAGAGGTATATGTGACGAATATGAAAAATTTGATCGAACTTAACTAAATCAAATTGATTTATATTTTTTTTTAATAAATTCATAAATTTTTATGCAAGTGTATAACCGTCTCGAACAATTGGGATGGTTTGATTTATGAAAAAAATGATTTTTTTTTAACCAAGTTGAATAACCTTACATGTATATGAATATACTTTGTATTAATACTCAGGGGCGGCTCAACATAATTTGTGGCTTATAACATTTTTCAAATATAAATATAACTTAGGTCCTAGCCTCTGGTGACTAGACGACTTTGGGTCTTTGCTCTTTAATTATCATTTACTTAATTATGTTTAAAATTAAAAGATGTTGTAACAGATACTCTATCAAACAATACAACAAAACCTATGCAAACACTCTTATTAAATATTTAAGATCAAACAATACGGCAATAAAATTTTACATTTTTGTCTTCTTGGTGAAGAATTAAAGTGTTTCTTCAAGAACATATTTGCGAAAAAAATATTTTAATAGTAGTATATTTTGAGGAGATATTTTAAAAGTAAAAATGACCGAAAATTATCCAACCATACCGATATCGAAGAGAAACCGATATGATTGGAATTGTTTTTAAAAAATCTAATTTTGGTTATATATTATAAAATACCTAAAAGTTTGAGATAGTATAATTTTTAAAATATAACCGATTGAACCGTACCATTAACACTACTATATAACACCAAGAAAATACACTATATTACTCGAATTCTTCAAATATGTGACTGAGTATTTTACCACAAATTACAATTAAGTCAAAATTAGAGTTAGACTTGATTTTCTTGTTCCCTAGGATACCTTTTTCGTTATCATTTTGCCTGGGATACTTGATGAAAAAGGGAATTGAAAAGTGAAAGTAATCAAAAGCAAACGAAAAAGTCCAAGAGGGGAAAAAGAGGAGGTGAATTTTTTAAGGAAATTTTATATAAATTTGATAGTGTAAAAGATAATTATATTTTAGTTTTTTAGTTTTTTTTTTTAAATTACAAAATTTTCTTGGTGGAATCCGAATATATTCTGATACATCTCAAAATGTTTCGATATATGGCGTCCCGGCTTTGAATACATCTCGATACATCGCGTTTCGATTTCGAATATATCAGTCAACTTCCCGGTACATCGCGTACGTCTCGATATGTCACGTAAAATGATGTAATGTTAGGAAATTTTAGAGAACATGGTAAAATAAATTGTGTATTTAGGTAATTTTTTCATTTTTGAACAAGAGATAGAATATGATGCTTCTATCTCAATTTATATAACTTACTTTAATTTTTAATTAGTCTAAACAATAATTTATATTTTAAAATCTAATATTAATTTAATTAAAAATATTCATTATAATTAAATGATTAAAACTACACAAATATTTAATGTGATTTATTTTAAACTATAAATTCTTAAAACCTTTTTACTTTCGTAAATTTTATATCAAATTAAATTATATCACATAAATTAAAATGAAGAAATATTAAAATAAAATCCTAGTTCCCTTCAACTATAAGCTCTGTGTTTTTCTTTCTTCTTTGAAAAAATATGCTTGGTGCGTGATTGAACAGTAAAATAATACTCATAATTCAAGCTAAGCTGTCATAAACAATAAAATCCCAAAGAGGAAAAAAAAATTATTTTCTTCCTTTCTTCTCTTTTCCCTAGAAGTTCCAAATCAATTAAATTAATCATATAGTATAATATTCTTTAATATTAAAAATACATTTGTAAAAGTGATGAACAAGAGAGGATTTGACCAAAGGCATAAAGTCAGACCACACGTGGTATTCGTTATCCTCCAAACCAAAAGAAGTATACGTATCAACTTCTCAACCAAGAGTTTTAGTTCTCCCGTTTTAATTTATTTATTTTATTTTAATTTGACACAAGTTAAAATATATTTTAAAATTTTATGAAATTTATTTATTTTTTTACACCAAAGAATGAAAGAAAAAAAATAAAATAAGGATAAGAAAACTCAAATAATGATAACCAAAGAAGTTAAAAAAATAATTTATGTATAAAAAAATTAAAATATACCTTAAACTTTGCAAAATGGATCATATATATCCTTACATGATATTTTTTAAAAATTAAGAGTCAAAAATATAAATTTAAAACTATTTTTTTTCACTTTCATTATATGCAGGATATATGTGAGCTTTTTTTATAACGCTATATGTAAACCATTTGTACAACGATAAGAGTATATATAAGTTACTTTCATAATAAGGGTTATATCAACTTTAAATGATAAAAAGATATATTAGGCTCCTTTCCTTATTTTATTTGGTGTGGACTCTCTGATTTAAAAAAAAAAAAAATGAAACACGCAAGTCAAAAAGGAAACTCTACTAACAAATTTGTTTCCTGTTTTTTTTTAGTGCGACGCAATGTAAACTACCTTATGTGTGTTTGGTTAAGAAAATATCTTTTCGGAAAAAAATGTTTTAAAGTTTTTTTTTTATATGTTTGATTCATTAAATAATTTTATTTTTAAAAATATAATTCTATTATAGTAATAGAAAAAATAACTAATAATTTCCATAAAAGACATTATTCTCATTCTTTAAGATTTGGATCTATCTCTGTCTTATGAACTTGTAAATTTTAAATATGAGTTTGTACTCACAAATATAAAATTTGGATCTATCTATGTTCTTCACCCTTACCCTTTTATAATTTGTCTAGACTATATATAAATACTTTAAAAATAATATATATATATGTTACTTGCACATACTAAACTCAAAAAAAAAAAAAAGTCATTTTTATTCCTAAAAACTATTTTCCAAGAAAACATTTTTCATAATATATAGTTTTTGCTCTTATCATTAGAAGGTGTTTGATTATGAATTTTTTTCACTTTTTTTGGAGTTGAACTTCAGAAAGTACGTTTGCTCATAAAATTTTGAAATTCAACTTCAGTTGATTTCAGAATTTGTAAAACAAAAAAAAATATTTTCACTTTTTTACTCCAAATCAATTAAATAAAGATAAATTTCAATTTCCAAAATTAAGAAACAAAAACTATTTTCTTTCTTCAGATTTGACGATAAAAAATTTAATGGGTTAGGGTAGGGTGAGTGAGTAAAAAGCAAGAAAATACTCATTTGTGTGTCTCCTTGTATTCCTTTTGGCTTTTGCTTTGGGCATTTCTTTTGAGGTGACAGTCACTATCTTCCTATTAATTCTCATTCTTCTTAGTGCTAAAGCCAAAAAGCTATGATATGGCCCTCCTACTTTCATTTATCCTAATTAGGAGCTACATTGAAAAAGGAAAATAAAGCTAAAATTATTACTATTACTATCACCCTCCATATCTTTTATTTATATTAGTAGTAGTTGGCAAAATTGTATAGATTCTTTTTTTTTTTACTACATTAATAAATGAGGATAAATTGATCGATAAACCTATATAATTTTTGAGAGAGATGAATTTAAAATTTTAAGTATAAGTGATCAGAGCACGACTGTGTTCACGACTATGTTAGCGACTTTTGCTATATATATATATAAATTCTAATTTATTTGTATACGTATGTCCATGATGCAAAGACAATGAAAAAGTTGAACATTCGAAGATATGTGTCAACGTGCAAGGTAAAACCCAGTCCTTAATTTGGTGATTATATATTTTTTTTCCAGCTAAAGAGCTCATCACTAATTTAGTTTTAATGCAAATTAATTAAAAATAATCTCCCACCTTTGCAAAAGGGAAAAAGGGCACACGACAAAGGCTCTACTACTTTTTAAGAGAACCACAAAAGAGCGACGCTCTCTAAGTAATTATTTACTAACACTAGAAAATAATTATTTAATTAAATAGATTGAAATATTTTTATAAAAGGTTAATCTAGAAATGGACTCACGAGTCACATCTATCTTGCGTGTTGGGAGGGGTCTTTCAATTTAATATATATGTTAATCATAGTTAAAATGATTGTTTTTTAAGAGAGAAAAAAAACACTTTATTTTGATAAGAATTATTTGATATCAATTAATATCATTAACAAATAAGTAGGACAAATATTACTCATCCAACTATGTATTTGAGGAAATAGAGAAAGGAAATATTTCAGGGGAGCCAAACAATTTTTTGTCATTAAATAAAAAATAAATACAAAAAAATCAAAGAAAATCAATACTTACTATATGCATGACAAAATAATTGTAATTTTGTGAGGAATGAGGTTCAGACGAATTCCTTGCACCCCTTAGATCCAACCATGGTCCAACAATATACTCTAAGGGGTTGGTTGAGAACAAGTTATCTAGAGATAAGATATTCCACTATATATGTATATGGGATAACTTGTTCTAAGGTAAAAATTGATGGGATAAATAATCCAACAATTACAAAATACTTCCAACTAAACGCAGAATAAAACAATCCTACATTTTATCCTGATATTATTATACTTTATACCTCCTAAAAGAATATACTAGAGTTTCACATATAGAATTTTTAAAATGTAGGATAAGATTTTTTCAAGTAACTTGACAAAAAATGTTAATTTGTTCGGACTCTATAAAAAGTATTATTAAAATACACTATTTTTGAACGATCCAACATGTACCTAATAACATTTTCAAAGAGTCGGAGCAACGTAACAAAAAGTGTGGTAGCTTAGTGAACACTATTTCACAATAGAATAGTTGAGCTGAAATTCAACTCTTTTACTACTAGCTTTATTAAAGGAGAGGGAGAAAAAGGTTGTTTCAAAAACAATGATAACATCCACTTTGTTTGCAACAACTTTGATTGGCAGATGGAATGCTACAGCATAACACTGATTACAAATATATTAATTGAAACATCTTAGCCATTATATACAAGTTTTGATCTAAGAAAAATTGTACCTTAGTATTCTTGTTGTTAATGGGGCTACACAAGAGTAATGAAGATCTCAAAACACAATTACCAGGAGGCACTGAACTTCATAACTCTGCTCATGAAGATCTAATTAAGGAAGTTGCTCTTCTGGAGCTGGAAATTATGTATTTGGAGAAGTATCTTCTATCAATGTATAGAAAAACATTTGCTAAGCGCTTACAATCACTGGATGACACAATAAAAGCAAAAGAAATGAAGAAGCACAACAACATCATCACCGAGGAAAATAAAATAACTAATACGAGTCCTTCTATGCCACCAGTAGAAGGATCAGGAGATCCAAGTCTAGTTGACACTTCAATTCTGAGATGCCACTCATCACTCTCTCACACTGCTGTTGCTGCTTCTTTCAAGCCTTCACCTCTAGTTGGAGTTCTTGCTGATGCTCTAGATTCATACCATTCTTTGCCTTTATCCATGCTCGAGGTAAGTAATGCACTCTGTTTTCGACAATCCTCTCTTCATAAGCTAGCTTTTGGGGTAGAGTTAGACCCAGGTGACGTATCTATTTGTGATGCAACTAACAATGCCAAATTGGATGATGTAATTGCAACCAGCATGCTCAGGTATCAACTTCAAATTGGACAGCGCCGGATCATTCTGTTAATGGCACTTCAAATCATTTTCATCATGACCCAAATCAGCTGTCTGAAGAAATGATTAAGTGTATTTCAGCCATATATTTTCAGATTGCTGATCCCCCTTTGTTCAGCTATGATTACCCATTCTCTCCAATCTCATTATCATCATCATCAGTTCAGCAAGGTCAGAATGATATGGGGATTTTACAATGTGAAGAAAGTTCATCTAATTCAACACTGAATAACCCTTTTCACATTAAAGAGCCAAGAGAATTTAATGGATCTTTTGTCACAATGACTGAAGTACAAGGGCTCTGTCGAGATAGACGGAGCTTAGATGGTGTGGATCGCATGTTACAACATTTTAGGTCAGCTATACTACCTCAAATTGTAATCTGCATTTTCCTATTCTCAAATAAAGAGTTGGTACTAAAAACATGTTATATCTGTAAAGTGATCTGGATGATTAAGCTAATGATATAGTTGCTTGTAGAAACTGGATCTCCGTAATTTGGACATATGTAACATAAAGTGTTTCAGTAAGCTAGCTGAGTTTTGTAAGTGCTGAAAGGTATTCAACTTGTCAATACAGGTATCTTGTCTCGAAGTTGAAGGAAGTTGATCCTAGAAAAATGAGGCATGACGAGAAGCTAGCTTTCTGGATTAATGTCCACAATGCACTAGTGATGCATGTAATAACATATCTGTAGCTACAAGTTCTATGAAGATCTTTTACTGCATATCAAAGTTACTAACGAGCATTTATATATTTCAGGCGTTCTTGGTTTATGGGATTCCACGAAGTACTCTCAAGAGAGTATCTCAACTTCTCAAGGTCATAACAGCCCAATATCTGTGAAAAAGTTATGTGTTACTGAGGTGGTTATAACTTGGAAAATTATATGTTTCAGGCTGCTTATAACATTGGAGGAAATACAGTAAGTGTGGAGATGATTCAGAGTTCTATACTAGGATGTCGATTGCCCCGTCCTGGTCAGGTAAATCACATTCTTGTTTTTGTACTTGGATTTAGTCCCCTGATTTCCTCTGTTTCATGCATAATAGATTGTTCATTTGTTAGCTGACTCGTGAATCGTATCTTCAATAAGGAGTTTTAACTGTTCTAGTCACTGTGTATGCTCTCAGTGAGGCTTATTGAACTTAATTTTGCCTGTAGTGGATTCAATCATTGTTCTTCCCAAAACAAAAATTTAAGGCTGGAGATGCAAGAAAAGGATATGCAATAGAGCATCCAGACCCTCGTCTACGTTTTGCTCTATGCTCAGGAAGCCATTCTGATGCCCTGGTACGCGCAGATTGGTTGAGCTAGCTATATTTTTATCTATCTTTCAGTGATTTGATTTGAACATAAGCATTGATATCATTTAGAATCTTGTTACGTATAAGAGAAGAAATTATCTTTCTACATTGATACTTGTCTCGTTTTGTTTGGCTTCTCATTCAATGAAATATGTCCAGCTACGGTTGTACACGCCTAAGAGAGTGTTCCAGGAGCTTGAAGTGGCTAAAGAAGAGTACCTTCAAACAAACACAAGTGTACACAAGGAACAAAAACTAGTTCTCCCCAAGAATGTGGAATCTTATGTGAAGGAGGTTGATTTGTGCCCTTCTGGCTTAAAGGAAATGATAGAGCTCGCGTTGCCTGAACATTTTACAAGAAAATATCAGGGGAAGTTATGGAAGAAAATTGAGTGGATTCCTCACAACTTCACTTTCCGTTACCTAATTTCACATGAATTGCTTGAGTCTGTCGTATCCTTCTGATCAAACTCAGTACTGTCGATGGATTTGAATGAAAGACGAATGAATTTAGAATAAAAAGTTGATCAAAAGTATATAGTTGAAGATACAATTTCAGCTACCTAAGCTGAAACAGGTTTGAGAGCAGAGGCGCAACAAGGTACAGTTTAGCAGATGTTTTTGAGCTGCTAATCTGAGAAGTGAAAAATAGCTTTAGCTAAGCCAGAGCAGTATCCACAAGTGTGACATATACTTTGTGTCAAACTTTCAATATACATTAAAACTGCATGTACCTGTACTGGATGTATAAATACACGCTTATCCAATACGTATCTGTACATAGTCAATCGAGTTCGTGTAATATAATGTGTGATTCAACTATCAATTTCTCATTGTAATGTGAATGAGTTTTGTGCTATGCCAGATTAAAAACTGAAATGTTTCTGTTTGTTTTTTCCTTTCTGCACTTTGTCTTAGCACATGAAAAGAGCAAACACATGTATATGATCAACTAGAGCTGCAATGGGATTTCTAGTTAGGTGTGATAATTTTAATTTTACTTTTTAGTTGGCTATGAAGACTAAGTTGAATATAGCATGACATTGGTATATTTTTAGTTGTCATGACTTTGATGTTACAGTTTTGAAATATATTTTCTCCTCTTTTCTATTTATATCGTTAAAATCATGATGATCCAATTTTTGAGTAATTCTTATTCAACAAAATAATTAGGTCGAATATAATATGAAGTCGTATTGTTCTGTCATGATATACATATAACTATATATGTTATATATAATCTATGAATATTCTCCAATTGGAAGCTATGAATTATTTTACTTTAATCTAGTCAGGAAGTGACAAATAATTTTGAGAATCATGTTTTACTACGCTAAGTTTACTAAGACTAGCAATAAATGTAACATTAGCCAGCGATGTGTTTGATGTAATTCAAATAAGATAAAGATTCAGGGTCATAGTAATATATATAACAATCCGGTTGAGTTATCAAATCATACATTTCAATATTTTCCTGTCGTTATTAGTTTATTGAGCGTTTTGCGAACAACCCTAATACTACTCAACTATTACTAAGTCTAAAACTAAATTTGTGATTTAATCGAAATGCCTGTTATTTAAATTCATATAAGGATATGCCTTTTGTCTCAAAGTAGTTTTATTTTTTGATGGTCCAGAGTTTATTTGACTTATTTTTTGGAGCTAAATTAAATTAGATTAGATTTATTTAGTATTTTTTAAATTAAAATTAAGATATTTAAAAATTACACAAAAAGTATATAAGATGCAATATTTTTCATATCAATATCGTAAAAAAATATATTTTTTAAAAATAATAGTCAAAATTTATATAGTTTAACTTTTTTTTAAAAATATCACAAGTAATTTAGGATAGAAGAAGTGAATTGCACAAATTACGAACAAATTTACAAGTAATATCCTTTTTAATAAAATAAAAATAGATTTAATTAAGTGTAGACAAGTCAAATTGTCTTAATCAAGAGAAAGAGAGAGCAAGAAGAAAATTACATGCAGTATACGAAGCTTCTTTCAACTTTCAAAGACGTGTGCTAATTTTGTTTGAGTTTTAATTTTCTTGGTCACCAAGGCCTTACAAATTTTCTTGGTCGTTAAGTCTTAATTTTAAAATTCACTTTCTTCTCATCAGCTATCGTAGTTTAATGAGACGGAGTCAGAATTTCAAATTTATAAATTAAAAATTTATCATTCAATTTATAGCTCGTTTGAATTACTAATTTACAATTAAATATTTCCTCGTATTTAATAAAATTTTAATTAAATATAAAAATTACTAAATTTATCCAGACTCGTACCTAATATTATAGTTCTGCTTATGATAGTATATACTCTCTATGTCTCAATTTATGTGACACTTTTCGTTTTTCGAGAATCAAATACTATAAGTCACAATAATTTATAATTCAAAATATTTAAAAGATCTATGAAAAACTTACGGTCAAAGATAGACTTTTTGAATTTTGAAATTCGAAAAGTGTCACATAAAATGGGACGGAGGGAGGGAGTATATACTATCTATATAAGTACTAATATTATTAGATATAAACACCACATAGAATTGTGTGCTAGTGAGTGTAAGATAAGGCTTTCAATATGGAGATACCGTACAATTTTAAACTAGCAATATTTTCATTTGCAATTATTTTTGTATTAAGATGGGCATGGAGAATCTTGAATTATGTGTGGTTGAAACCAAAATATTTGGAGAAACAACTAAGACAAGAGGGTTTCAAAGGGAATTCTTATAAGTTTTTGTTTGGGGATATGAAAGAGATGAGCAAGATGGGTGAAGAAGCTTTGTCCAAGCCTGTTAATTTCTCCCATGACATGATTTGGCCTAGAGTCAACCCATTCATACACAAAATCATCACAAACTATGGTATGATTTCACAATTCTAATTTATTTTTCTTTAAAGTAACTAGCTCTGGTTAGTATACATCCGCTGCGGATAAGTTTTTTCCATATTTAGTTATAGAGAAGTTAAATTATGAATTTAATTTATATATATGGTTAGCATTAAGATTTTTTAAGCCATCAAATCACTTTATAATCTGCCTTAGTTTTAAGATTATAAATTTTACATTTTAGAAATGTTTACTAGTAGATCTTTTTTTTGTTTAAACTACTTAACTAGACATAAATCACTATCATATATACTAATCTTACCTTTAGTTTTAAACAACTACATATATTACCACTTTTAATATTTTATATAATATATTTTAAAAGATACAATCAGATTTAAATTTTTTTTTTTCTCTCCAGCCAATGTCCCTCTGTCAATCACCTTACCCAACCATAACTCTCATGACCCCACCCCATGCCCTCCACTAGCTCCACCATCTCTCTAAAATTAAATCTTGGTAATCAGCATTATACGTAGAGGTTTGTTATTATTGTTATATTATTATCATGTATATGGTATAGAGTTCTTATTAATTTGGTATTGTAGACATGTATCTCGATTATTCAAATCGGTTCTTCTTTTTCATGTATCTAAGATATTCAGCCTCAATTAATTCAATATTATAAACATGTATCTTGAATATTCAAACCAACGGATACATGTAGCTAGCGAGTAATGATGCATGTAACCAAAGGGCAAAATCCCCATAGAAAGTAATATGGTGATATTAATCATTGTTGAAAAAACTCACAAAGAAAAAAAACAAATTGATGCCAAGAAGATGAAGTTTACCATTAGAGAATTAGTTTGGTTTTATGCTTTCGTTATTTTAGGAAGATTTGTTAAAGTTGATACGCTTAGGAATCTCTAGATATGTTAGAGTTGTTAATTAAACCTCAATTACTCCTCAAATTGGTTACACACATTTAATTCAAAATTAATAGAACATGTATCTCGAATATTCAAACCGCCAGATATTGTATCTGGCGAGTAATGATACATGTATCCAAAGGACAACCGTCGGATACTGTTTCTAACGAGTAATGATACATGTATCCGAAGGACAACCGTTGGATACATGTATCTGGCAAGTAATGATACATGTATACAAATGACGAAATATGATATAAGAAGTAATATTTGAAACTATCAAAAACTCTAGTAATAACTAGGACTTAAACTAGTGGGATTTATATAGTTTGCTTTTTTTTTTGGGAAAAGGGCCTGATATACCCCTCAACTTTGTCATTTGGAGCTGATATGCCCCTCGTTATGAAAGTGGCTCATATATACCCTTACCGTTATACAAACGGCTCACATATACCCCTAGCCATTTGTATATAAGTAGGGGTATATATGAGCCACTTTCATAACGAGGGGTATATCAGCTCTAAATGACAAAGTTGAGGGGTATATCATACCCTTTTTCCTTTTTTTTTTTTCATAATTTGATGGTACAAAATTATTTATATTTTAATGACATAGATAACTTAAAACTCTCGAATTATCTAATATTAATATCATTAAATACTTTTTATCTGTAATAAGATTGTGTCTCATATCCACATCATATGTTAGTGTTTTTATCACAAGATCAAAATCATTTACCAAATTTTGAACCTGCCTAAACTAGGAACAAACTTACTCAATTATTATTATATATTAATTTAAAATTATTATAAAAATTTATAATCAAATTTTGAACCTGCTAAAGCTAAGCATGGTAGTGGATTTAGGTATCTCATAAAAATGTGAAAATAATTGGAAAAGTTGCATAATTAGATACACTTCACTATCATATATTCTATTATTATCTATATTTTTGAAATATTACGTATCTTACCACTAATCAAGAGTTTTCTATCATATATTGAACAAAATACACTTAAATACATGTAATTTTGCTACCATATACATAAAAATAGAGAGAGAGGCAAGCGAAATTCGTATTTATTACATATACATGGGAGAGTAGAAAGCGAGATGGGAGAGAGGCGAGGAAAATTTGTAATGTATCCCAGATACATGCGAATCCACTTGAATACAATATATCTTATATCTATTTGGACTTATCTAAAAACACCAAAATTAAACAAGATAAAGTAATAAAATAAACTAAAATATATCTAAGTAATTAACTTTTAAACTAATAAAATTTATGTAAGTTCCCAAAATAATTTGAGTTGAATTTGTAGGTAAGAATAGTTTTGTGTGGTTCGGGCCAAGACCAGCAGTGGTCATCATGGATCCTGAAGTTATAAAGGAGGTGATGATGAAGAATTATGTATTTCAGAAGCCAGGTGGCAATCCACTCACTAAATTATTAGCAACTGGAATTGCAGACTATGAGGCTGATAAATGGGCTGTACATAGAAGGCTTCTCAATCCTGCTTTTCACCTTGACAAGTTGAAGGTTTTACTACTATCAAACTTACTCATATAAGTGTTCTAATTTATTTGATATAAAAAAGTTTTTTTTTTAAAAAAAAGATTTTTAAAATTTGTAATTTTAAACAAGGAAAAAAGATCTGATATACTCTTCAACTTTGTCATTTAAAGTTGATATATCACTCGTTACAAAAGTAGCTCACATATTTCCCTATTATTATACAAATGACTCACATATATCCCAACCATTACAATAGTGACGCACATATACCCCTATCGTTACACAAATGACACATATATACATTTACTATTACAAAAATGACTCACATATACCCTTAACGTTACAAAAGTGACTCACATATACCTTTAATCTATCGAAAGTGAAAAATTAATTTAAATTTTAAAAAATTTATGTTGGAGTATATATGATCATTTTTTACACATAATTCTTTTTCTTAAATTTTTTGGTTATCATTATTTGAATTGCTCATTCTTATTTTATTTATTTATTTCATTTTTAGTGTAAAAATATGAATGAAAAAAGAGAAAAACTTAAGAAAAAATAAAAATTTAATTATATTCTGGATATATTGTAATTTATTTTTTGTATATATAAAAATAATTGGGTGCATATATGATAAATTTTACAATAAAGTTAGTGAAAAATAAATTTGACCATCAAAATAATGAATCCAAATTAACCGATGAGTCAAAAAGTCGATAAAAAAATACGTGTGAGAAGTATCAAATACACCCCTACGTGATTTTTTTAAATAATTTTAAAAAAAAATTGATATATTCACTTCTATTAAAGGGAAAGGGTATATATGAGTCAATTGTGTAACAATAGGGGTATATAAGAGTCACTGTTATAACGAGGGTATATCAGTTCTAAATAATAAAGTTGAGGGACATATCAGACCCTTTTCTCTTAAAACAATTTCATTGACCCTTTGCGTGGCTATAAATCATACCATTTAGGACAAAAGAGAAATTTTAGTTAAATTATTTACAATTGTAGAAATATGACATTTTTTTGGGACAAAATAAAAAAAATTGTCATATAAATTGAGACGAGATAGTACTATTTAGTACTCCATTATCTATTTAATTTTAATTTGTTTGTTATTGTTTGACTCAACACAAAGACGGAGGCAAAACATCGAAGGCTATAAATTCAATAGAACATAATAATTTTGACTCAAATTTTATATTTGCCTTAAGAAATCTATTTTATATGTATATATATATATATAATTTAGGTCTCAATTATTAGCATTTGAAGTTGTTTTTAAGTTTCGAACTCATAAAATTCAAATCTCACACCCACTTCTAACTCAACACAAAATTTCAGAAAGAAATAAAGATTTTTAGTAACTAGAATCTTAAACATGTCATAACATTTGTATACCTATAAACTTTTAAAATTTATAATGTTAAATTTGCCATAATATTTGTGAGCCTTCGAAAAAATTTCACCAAAAGACATAAATATGTGTTCTTTTTATTGAGTCTGACTAATAAAAAAAAAAGAATATCAAAGAAACCGGGAGAATATTGAATTTTTTCCTATAGACACTAATATTATAAAAACAAAATAATCTATACTATCAATGTATATATACACTTTAACATGTTGTAGCATATTATGTTTGCCTTATTTATAAGGTTATTAATCCAGTTTTAATCCTGAACAATTATTTTTTAGGCGATTTGATAGTTTAAATTTTTATATGGACAATATATAATAAAAGTTATATTCCTATTATTCAGAGTTTAAGTTGTATATCTCATCAGAATAAGATTTGATCAGATCATTTTATTTGTTCAAGTGGATAATCTATTTTATTCTTAAGATTATAAATCCCCCGTCTTATTTTGTGATCTTACAATATAGTAATATTTTTTGTTGTAATGTATATAAACTTAAGTTTGAATTCTTATTATAAAATATGCAGCATATGCTACCTGAATTTAAATTGACTGCTAGTGAGATGTTGGGCAAATGGGAGAAAATAGTGTCTAGAGAAGGATCAGAGATAGATGTGTTGTCATATCTACAAACTTTGACAAGTGATGCAATTTCAAGAACTGCCTTTGGCAGTAGCTATGAAGAAGGAATAAAGATTTTTGAACTCCAAAAAGAACAAATTCAACTAATTTTACAAGTGTCACGCACAGTATATATTCCAGGATGGAGGTAAAATTATTATTTATTTCTTTATATATTTTTATAATAAATATGCATGTTAGATAATCTTCTAGTACTAGTCTTATGATTTTCCAAAGTGATTATGAATCTTGAAAGTAATTTGAGATTCATTCTCAATATCATATTTAACAAATACATGAACTAATTATTTATTAACTTTATTTGATGATGTTTTAAGTTTAAAGTTTTGGTCTCTATTAATAGGGGTTGGTTTGGAAGATCTTTAATTACTTTTAATTGAAAATATTTAAAGTCTAAATTAAAGATACATCAATCAAAACAAGAAAAGAAGAGTTCTTGAATAACACATTGTGTAGATGCGATCATAACAACATCAATGCATTAGAATTTATCAAAACTCTGAAATTAAGTGTGCTTGGGTAACAATAGAACTAGAATATATACTAGCTCTTCTGAAAGTTCTCGTGTTGCATCCCTCGTATAAAAAGAGTTACAACATTGAATAGCTTAGTTGAATTATCATTTTTCTAACCAAAAAACCACTAGAATATTTTTCTTGTTTGCAACTTTGTACTGATTAAATTTCATGAAATTGTAGATTTTTGCCAACTAAAAGGA
Organism: Solanum stenotomum; assembly: GCF_019186545.1. Classification (NCBI taxonomy): domain Eukaryota; kingdom Viridiplantae; phylum Streptophyta; class Magnoliopsida; order Solanales; family Solanaceae; genus Solanum; species Solanum stenotomum. The sequence continues at coordinate 45,858,570 of NC_064286.1, read as the reverse complement.
ACAAAAGAATGAAGCAAATCTTCAATGAAGTAAGAACACTGATATTAGAAATTATCAATAAAAGAATGAGGATGATTGAAGCTGGAGAATCACATGATGATTTATTGGGTATATTATTGTCATCCAATTTAAAAGAAATTCAACAACATGGGAATAAGAAATTTGGTATGAGCATTGATGAGGTGATTGAAGAGTGTAAATTGTTCTATTTTGCTGGCCAAGAGACTACTTCAACTTTACTTGTATGGACAATGATTTTACTAAGCCAACATCCTAATTGGCAAGACAGAGCTAGAGAAGAAGTTTTAGAAGTGTTTGGGAGTAATGAAGTTGACTATGACAAGTTGAATCAACTAAAAGTAGTAAGTATTACCAACATACTCAATTATTTTGAACTTTTTGTTATTAGGGTAGTGTTTGGATCAATTTACACGTACTTTACTAGATTTTTTTTATCTCCTGACATCTGAACTCTGATCTCTCATAATTTCCACTTACTTCACTAGTGATTAAACCATACCTTTGGGTTAATTTTATGAATCGTCTATCAACTTTCATTTGATTTCACTAAAGTCAATAAAGTACTCTTTGTAACATAAGAGTAGCTCAACTTTACTTAAATACCAGAAAAAGTCACTAAACTAATTTTTATAACAAAAATATCACTCAACTTCGCCTAAGTATCATAGAAAGCTAATTAAAAACAAAGAAGAAATGATGAGGACATAGTATTTTTCCTATGATACTTTAGATTGAGTGACTTTTTTGTTATAAAAAAATTATTAATCACTTTCCGTAATACTTAGGAAAAGTGAGTGACTTTTTCATTACAAATATACTTGGTGCTATAAAATAAAAATTGAGTGATAGTTGGTGAAATATATCTTTAATGCTTCAATTAATCAAATTCTGAATTTCATTTTTTTATCTTCTAAAATAAAAATATGTTTTAATGACTATAATATTAACTTGTGATCTATTTATTCTTTATAGGTGACTATGATCTTAAACGAGGTCTTAAGATTGTATCCAGCAGGATACATGATGACTAGAATGGTACAAACAAAAACAAACTTAGGAAATTTGTGTTTACCAGGTGGTGTGCAACTTTTGTTACCAACAATATTGTTGCAACATGACACTGAAATATGGGGAGATGATGCAATGGAATTCAATCCAGAGAGGTTTAGTGATGGAATATTGAAGGCAACAAAAGGACAACTTGTGTTCTTTCCATTTGGTTGGGGTCCTAGAATATGCATTGGGCAAAATTTTGCTATGTTAGAGGCAAAAATGGCAATGACTATGATACTTAAACACTATGCATTTGAACTCTCTTCATCTTATTCTCATGCTCCTCATCCATTAATGCTTCAACCTCAATATGGTGCTCCTTTAATTTTGTACAAGTTATAGACATGGTTATCATGTTTTATCTTTTGAGTTATGTTATATTTATATAAGTAAATGTTGTTTTTCAATTATGGTTCATGTAACTAGGAGTTTAAGGATTGGCATAGTGTAACTATTTCTAAGTGAGCTATATTATTTTGTAAGAGTGGAGTACTATTTAATACATAAATATATCGGTGTACTAATGTTAATGATTTTCTTCTCCATTAATTTTGCGCCTTAGAATTGATTATCCTTTGAATTGGATTATTTTTAATAAAAGAAGAGAAAAGGGTCAAAATTATCTCTCAATTTTCGTTTAATAACTAGCTTGAACCTTCATCTATCCGGTCATCTACCCGTACCCCTCAATTGGTTGAAAAATCCCAAATCAACCTCCAAATATTAGTCCTCACCTCCCCCCATTGCAATTGGGGGAGAATTTTGGAAGAAGGTTCACTCGAACCTCCTTGATAAAAGATTACATTGTACATATATAGTAATTTTTTTTGTCTTTATGTATATATATAAATTCTGAACCCCTGAACAAGAAATAAAGTGCAGTGCAATGGTAACTGCCTTAAAAATTGACCACTTTGTTCAGGGTTTGAGCGTCATTGTGATCATTTTGTTTTCAGTTTTTTTTTTTTCAATTTAATTTTGGGAACAACCACTAGCCTACCTCAATCTTTCACTATTAATTACTCCCTCCGTCCACCTTTAATTGTTGAGCAACTTTCATATATAGCAAACATAAAAAATATATTTGTATGTTATAGCTATAGTTTGCATAATTGCGCTCCATAGTAAATTTTATGTTTGCTATGAAACTTTTGATTTGTATAATTCGCTAGATACATTCAATTTTATACAAATTGTTCAATTTTGTATAAATTCATTTATACATTATAATTTGTATAATAAGATTTGTATTTGTATAATTACAAGTGTATATGACGAAAATATATGTATTTGTATTTATATATATATATATATTTTTTTTCCTCTCGCTTTATACAAACACAAACGCATTTTATACATTTGTATACCGAATGGGTAATTGTATACCAAAAATGACTAATTGTATACCGAACCAAATGACAAAAAAAATGAAATGTTTGTTGCGAATTACAAATAATAAACTATGACTATAACATTTAATTTGAATTAATAGTTTGCTATTTCATACAATTTTTCCTTAATTGTCATGTTGCGTTTTTCGAAAGTCAATTTGACTAGTTCTCAAAGTTAAATTAAATTACATTAATTTGATATTTTAAATAAAATATTTAGATATTAAAAAAATATACGAAAAGTACTAAACATTATAGTTTTTTGCATATCAATATGAAAAATACATCATAAAATGTTAGTCAATGTTTTTATAATTTGACTATAAAAAAAGAAACCATGACAAATAAAAGTGAGCGGAGGGAGTATTTATCTATATATATTTTTTAAAAAATATTAAAATGATAGATTTAATCCCAAAAAAATCAAATCGTCCTAAAAAATCAAACACCCTAAGTAAAATTCCTGAATTTGCCACTAATTACAATTTTCCTCAAGCTCAAAAAATAGAGTTTGGACAGAAGCTATATTCATCAGTAACTGTGTAACACATTTAAAAGGATCAAAACTACTCTAACAATATATTTAGGGGACTACTCTTTACCTACCCCTAACATATCGTTTTGTTATTTTCTTTTTATGACCAAACTTTTCCCGAAGCCACTCATCGAATATTTTGGAACAGAAGATGTTCGACAAAATGCCTTAACGGAACGGCAAATAGGCTTATCAATGGCGATGCTTTCATCTCTTACAAGACGCACTGTTCTCTCATTCCCATTAACCAAACACCCATTATCCACAATTTCTGCTTCTACTTCTTCTCCACCACAATCGGAAGATGAAACTTTAGTCTCAGCCGCCACAACAATCCTCAAACACCATCGCTCAAAATCACGATGGTCCGAGATTCTTTCTCTAGCTCCTCCAACTTCCGGTTTCACTCCTTCCCAAGTCTCTAAAATCATTCTTCAACTCCGCAACACACCTCATCTCGCTCTCCGTTTCTTCAATTTCACAGTCCACCGCTCCATATGCTGCCACTCTGTTTCTTCATATGCCACCATCATTCACATCCTCTCCCGTTCTCGCCTCAAATCCCAAGCCCTAGAGTTAATCAAATGCGCTATTCGTAAATTTCCTGACACCCATAAACCTGATTTATCAAACCCACCAAGGGTTTTTGAAATCTTGGTTAAAACTTACAGAAGTTGTGATTCGGCTCCTTTTGTGTTTGATTTGTTGATAAAAGCTTATTTGGATTCTAAGAAAATTGATGTTTCTGTTCAACTTGCGAGAATCTTGGCTTCCAAGAATATTTTCCCACATATTGTTGTATGTAATTCTTTGATTGAGTTGATTGCGAAAAGTCGAGGTCCTTTTGCTGCTTATGATATGTATGTGGAAATCTTTAGGTGTGAGAAGGGGGAAGGGAGTGGTAGGGAGGTAAAGGGTGTGATGGCGAATGCTTATACGTTTAACGTTCTTATGGTTGCTTTTCATAGGGAAGGAGTAGTGGAGAAGGTTGAGGAGGTTTGGAAGGAAATGATGGCAAAGAATTGTACTCTGAATGTGTATAGTTATAGCATTTTAATGGCTGCGTATTGTGAAGATGGAAGGATGGAGAATGCCATGAAAGTTTGGAAGGAGATGGGTGATGAGGATGTGAAGCATGATATTATAGCTTATAATACCATAATTGAGGGGTTTTGCAAAGTCGGAAAGGTTGAGAGAGCTGAGGAGGTTTTCAGGGAGATGGTCTTCAATGGGGTAGAATGTACTTGTGTTACTCTTGAGCATCTCATAAATGGACATTGTATGAGCGGGAATATTGATGCAGCTCTAGTTTTGTATAAGGATATGTGTCGAAAGGGGTTCAAGCCAGAGAGTTCAACAATAGATGTAGTGGCTAAGGTGCTCTGTGACAAAAGTGGAGTTTTTGATGCCTTGGAATTCGTGAGGGCTGTAATAAAGAAACACGATATTGTACCAAGGAAGACAACGTATGAACTTCTGATACAGAGCTTGTGTAAGGAGGGGTGGATGGAAGAAGCTCTGAAACTTCAGGTAGAGATGGTGGGGAAAGGATATGCACCAAATTTTGAAATATATAGTACTTTCATTGATGGGTACATCAAGCAAGGGGATGAAGAAAAGGCTGAAACTTTGAGGAATGAAATGCTTAGGAATAAGATACCATGTAAAGACAGCTAGAAGTTTGTATGCCATGCAGAATTTTGACCAAATTTCAAATCGTGACTTCTGGCTATGAGGTTAAGAAAAGACGAGGCGACTTTGCCAAAGTGCAAGTCTGTCAGTAAATCAAAGCAAGGTACTCTCTGGAGTGCGTCTTCATGATTTGGAGGAAATGAGCACTACATTCTTGCTGAAACACTGTAGGGGATCTTATGATGATTTTTGCTACCCTTATGAGGATGGTACTTCTCTAAGGACATGGATAAAAGGTTTATGAATATGAGCACTGCCTAACTTCTTGAGGAGGTCCCCCTACAGGTCAGGCTCTTAAGACAATTCATCTTAGACTCTTACCTGCAGTATTCCAGCAAAATTGTTCTTTTATCACTTTCCTCGAATTACAGATTAAAGTTACATCCTACAATGTGCTTTAGGTTTCACCACTTCAATTAAACTGAGGCTTTATTACCTATTGTCCTCTTCCAATTAAAAGCTTAGAAAGTAACCTGCTTTTCTCAGGACCGGTTAGATACTTTGATACCATCATATAAGTTAGATAGCCTAATATGTGTAATCTGATATCTTTACTTATTTCATGGAAGTATCAATGCTACAAATCAGTTAGATGAACTTTCCTAATGTGAAAAATGAGTTTGAAATACTTCACCTTTGATGATTAAGGGTAGAGAAGTATATCTAAGTACACCACTATTCTCTGGAAGAGGAACTAAAAGTTCGTTTGTCTTTTATGGGGATGACCAGTACCATGAGAAGATTGACACTCTAAGTGCAAAGCTTCACGAGCAAAACTTATGTAAGCTTCAAAATTATCTCATGATTTTTTTGGGTGATTTTCGCTTTTGAAAATGTCAAGTTCAGTATGTCTCAATAACAAATCGTTTTACTGCTCCTTACAATAAATTCCCCTCCAATAACTTTTGCGCTATTTATTCACAATGTAGATGGTTTTTTTGAAAATTTTCAGCTGTTTCCTGAAGCTATACTATGGATATTGGAGAACATTTGATGCTGCTCGACCGAAAAGTAACCAAGAACGTGATGAACCCATGGATAATGCATTATAAGAAGGCCAATCCCGCATATATCCATGAGTAGATAGAGGGTGATGACCAAAGTACCAAATCAAACGGCTGAATGTTATCTAGAAGCTTCCGGGCAGCTAAAATGAGATTGCGTGAAATGCAACACATCACTCATACGATAAGTCTCATAGTACGAAACTCTTAACTAATTCATACATTATGTAATCTTTCTGTCATTACCCTCAATCTACTCATGAACATTGGCTTTACATAAATAAATTGCTTTATCAGTGATGCTTACTTTGATATATATTACCATTGCTACTGCTGAATGTAATTAGTGAACGAGCATGTTAAGAACTAAACTAGAGATTACCTATTCTATGCGACATACATATCTATAGCTGAGTTCCCAGTGTTGATTGTTAGGGGAGCTGTTTAGAAGTGCATTGGGTTTCAGAGAAAAAACATGACCACAGACGAATTAGTGGCTATGTTTGTATTGGTATCAGTATAGATAGAACAACATTAAATAGCAACTTCTTAATTTCTCCTCCCTCATTTATGGGATCATCTATGCATTCAATAACATGAGAACAAGGTTCACTGACAGAGATGAATAAGCCATCAAATTATTAGGTGTCGATAGAAGTGAGATACTGAAAGAAACTTTCCACAACAAATTTATCTCACATAATTAGGGTGACAAATTTCAGAATCATAGGGGCAAACGAGAATGAAATATAGAGACAAAAATGAATTAGAGCAAAGGGTCGACAGATGCATAGACAACACTGGCTCCTTCCTTCCAAACATTCCTTCCTCTAGAGAAACTGCACAAGGAAAAGCCAGATGAATGGTAGTTTTAGAAACGTGTATATAAAGAAAGACAAACCTAATCACCTACTAAATACAACCACAAAATCCAGTGTCATGAACAGGCAATAGAGACAATACCAACTTCTCTTTGCATTTTCTAATAAAGAGCATAAGATTACTTTCACATTCTAGTACATAACAAGCTCATAAAACCTATGGTCTATGCCTCAATCCTAAGTCCTAACATAATATTACCGTATGGAAAACTTCCAAGAATGAAGGACATTAATAACACTAGAAGGAAGCGCCCAAGCATGGGTCAACAGCAAAGCCGCCAAGGTAGTACAATAGAAGATGTGTAGTAGGCGCACATCGTGAGTTCGAATCTAGTATTTCAGTACAAAATGGTACAGTTGTTGGCTTTTATTCATCGAGTTTTAAGGCTAGACACATCTAATTTCAACAACACCCATACCTATTGTAATCCAATAAGTGAAGTCTGAGGAGGGTAGGATCTACTCAGACCTTACTCAAAAGAAAAGTTTTTGAAGCAGGAGCCAAAAAATATGATAACAAAGAGCAAGATACAAAACAAATGAAGCAACATATAAGTACTAAACACTAAAGAATGGGAGAATATGCGACTACTAAATAATATTCCCTCCATCCCAATTTATATGGCACTTTTCGGATTTCGAGATTCAAACAAGACTATCTTTGACCGTAAATTTTTTATATATGTTTTAATTATTTTGAATTGCCAATTATTGTGACTTATAGTACTTTTTACGTAGTTTACACATAAATTTCATTTAAAAAAAATTGAAGATTTCATGCGCAAATTTTCGGTCAAAAACGAAAAGTGCCACATAAATTGGGATAGAGGAAGTACTAGTACTGAGAAGAAAAAAGTAGGAGGGGTTCACCCCCTACTCTCCCACATAAAGTGGGACAATACTCGATTTCCTACTATCACTCAACTCTAACCCTCCACCACTATACCTGCCTGTCTAGGGTCAGATCCTCAGTAAGTTAAACTTGTGTCACTTGTCTAATCACCCCCCCCCCCCCCCCCCCCCCCCCNACCCCCCAATTCATTTTTAAGCCTACCTCTACCTCTCCGAACTCCGGCCAAAACCAATCTCGCACACCTCCTTATTGGCGCCTCCACACACCTCCTTTTCACATGACAGAACTATCTCAGCTTTGCTTCCGTCATCTTGTCCTCCACGAGGGCCACTCTCACATTACCTCATATAACTTCGTTCTTAATGATATCTGTCCTAGTATGCTGTTATGGATGCGTTGGAAGCCCTTAAATTAAGTATTTAATTATATTTTTAGTTGTTTTATTTATTATTCTAGAATATGATTTATGTTTCATAGTTTCATAAGGATTAAGTTAAGTTATAGTTATTAGTTTAGAATAGGATTTAGGTCTCCTACTTTCATAAGAATTAGACTTCCTATTGATGTAATAAGACTCCTATTTAAAGGGGTTTTTGATGAATAAATCAACAAGTCATAATTCAGCAAAAAAGCAGGAGATTGGAGTTCTCTCTTCCATTGAACTCTAAGGTTTCAGTCTCCCTTTGAAGAGCCGAAGAGATCGGAGTTCTCTTTTAATGAATTCTAAGGTTTCAGCCTCCCTTTAACGAGCTGATTTATATATCGCCTTGTGAATCGATCCTTCCTTCAAGATTCATAACATATGCCCACACATCTATTTGAGCACCCTCATTTTCGCAACTTTTATCTTCTGAACGTGTGCATTCTTGACTGGCCAAGACTTTGCTCCATAGAAGTACAACCAATGTTGGTCTAATCTGACCACCACTATGTAGAACTTTTTAAGCCTCGACAACACATACTTATCACTTAGTACCCCAAAAGGGAGCTTCCATTTCACCTACCCCGCTCCAGTCCAATCCGATGTGCTCAATACAACAAGCACAAATCCTATGTCCCTTACCATATTACAGCTAAACACAGAGATCATCGTAAACACATAAACATAAACAATTAAAAAGATTATCAAGTTGACCCAATAAGAAAACAAGTTTGTAATTGTTCTATTGCAAGATCAAGGCACACTCGCAAATGTATCTAATTTCCGAATTCAGACATGATTATTTTTAAAGCACATCATAGAATTGCAATGGGAATTTATTTATTAGCTTTCAAACTATTAATTTGCTTAAACGAAAAAAATTACCCGATTAGGAATCTAGAGCTCGAGCACAGGTTCTTCTTTCTGATCAGAAAAATAGCGAAGGATATAAGGGGTGATCCGAATTACGGCAACCCAAACTCCAAAGAGGGCCACATGAGTCCCCAGCTGCTTCAGAGCATCTGCTTTTTCAGGTTTACCCAACTTTGGAGGCATCGTTTCGTCGTTGCAGATTTCTCTTCTCACAGCTTAAACCCTAGCCTAGCCTTGATTATTTCACCATTAATCAAACTTGTTTTCAAATATATGGACAACTAGGCCGGGTTTGGCATAAATCCGGGCCGTTTAGTTTACAATATCTTCCAAAATGTCGAAAATGATATTCAGTTAGGGGTATCAAAATGAGCCCAAATATAAGTAATCCACCCACAATTTTATGGGCTGGACTCGAGATAATTTAATTAGGTTTAATCTCAACCCATTCAAGCCTTAACCATTTTTAAAGAACCTTCAATTGAGCCCAATTTAATATGCAATTTCAACCTGTTTTAAGACTCTTAATTTCCATTGATGTAATGTATGATCCTATATTGACTGTATGAATTACTATCTATTTTATATCGTCCTTGGACCTATGTTTTTAAATATCGTCCAGTGCACTGGATTCTGTTTGTTAAGATGAATTGCTAGCTTCCGATCAAGGAATTGGCTGCTCCAGCATCTGAATACTTGTAGATAGATGCAAATTTGCTATTATACATGCACATTTCTTGTCATGTTGTTATTAGAAATGTGCTACTTTGTTATAATTTCATATCCTTTTTGCCATCTTCTTTCCCTTTTTTCGAACTTTCCTTTTTAGGAGAGCCTGTAAGGTTATCAAATTATTTTAAGATATCAAGAAAACATTTGACATTGTCACTAAATATGCTAAGAATAAAACAATGAAAAGAAGTAGATTAACCATTTTACTTTTCGTGATATCCTGAAGAGAGATTACCTGTTGTTGAGGGACGTGGTTTATCTGTATGAAGTCACCGTTGAATTGATGCAACAATGTATTTTTCTATACAAATATCTTATCGTCCAAGCAAAGTCTTTTGGGAATGCTGCTAAATTGCTCACCCAACATGAATCAACTAGCTAGTAGTCTTTTAGACGCTGTATAAAACTTGAACTGGATTTATGAGGGCATGGAAGGGATCGGTTTGGTACACAAGTCAATGTTCTTGCATCCATCTAATTCTTTCATGATTTTTAGGGTGATTTTTGCTTTTGAAAATGTCAAGTTCAGTATGTCTCAATAACAAATTGTTTTACTGCTCCTTGCAATAAATTCCCCTACAATAACTTTTGTGCTAATTATTCACAATGGAGATGGTTTTTTGAAAATTTTCAGCTGTTTCCTGAAGCTATACTATGGATATTGGAGAACATTTGATGCTGCTCGACAGAAATGTAACCAAGAATGTGATGAACCCATGTAGAATCCATGATAACAAGGCCAATCCAGCATATATCCATGAGTAGGTCGAGGGTGATGACCCAAGTACCAAATCAAACGCCTGAAATTATCAAGAAGCTTCCCGGCAGCCAAAATGAGATCACGTGAACTGCAACTCATCACTCATACGATGAGTCTCATAGTACGTAACTCTTAACTAATTCAGACATTATGTAATTATTCTGTCATCACCCTCGACCTACTCATGAACATTGGCTTTACATAAATAAATTGCTTTATCAGTGATGCTTACTTTGATATATATTACCATTGCTACTGTTAAATGTAATTAGTGAACAAGCATGCTAAGAACTAAACTAGAGATTACCTTTTCTATGCGACATACTTATCTATAGCTTAGTTTCCCAGTGATGATTGTTAGGGGAGCTGTTTAGAAGTGCATTGGGTTTCAGAAGAAAAAACATAACCACAGACGAATTAGTGGCTATGATTGTACTGGTATCAGTATAGATAGAACAACATTAAATAGCAGCTTCTTAATTTATCCTCCCTCATTTATGGGATCATCTATGCATTCAGTAACATGAGAACAAGGTTCACTGGCAGAGATGAATAAGCCATCAAATTATTAGGTGTCGATAGAAGTGAGAAACTGAAAGAGACTTTCCACAACAAATTTTATCTCACATAACTAAGGTGACAAATTTCAGAACCATAGGGGCAAACACAATTATGAAATATAGAGACAGAAATGAATTAGAGCAAGGGGTCAGATGCATTGACAACACTGGGCTCCTTCCTTTCAAACATTCCTTCCTCTACAGAAACTGCACAAGGCAAAGACAGATGAATCACAGTATTAGAAAGGTGTGTATAAAGAAAGACAAATCTTAAGTTGTATTAACATCAAAAAGGCCAAGATGTAAGCACTTATTACTTACCTTAGATTTTACCATCACATTCGTGCTTCATCACAAATATACAAATAATTCGCAAGGAGAATGTTTGTTCATCCTAGCCACTCAAACTCAAAAGCACTCTTACCTATCAACTACTTCTCCCTAGGCTAAAGTTCTCAAATTTTTGAACACTCTAGAGCCGAAGAGAATTCAAAATGCCTTGCGGCCACTAAAGGGGATGCCAACACATAAGATACTATAACAAGAAAACCAGGATAAGCTAGATCTTTATTGACACAATACTACAACACTAATAACAACAATAGCTATGGTCTATGCCTCAATCCTAAGTCCTAACACAATATTACAATATGGAATTTTTCTAAGAATGAAGGACATTGATAACACTAGAAGGAAGTGTCCAAGCCTGGGTCAATGGCAAAGCCGCCAAGGTAGTACAACAAGAAGATGTGTAGTCGGCGCACATCGTGAGTTCGAATCTAGTCTTGGAATCAAATCTAGTAGTTCAGTATAAAATAGTACAGTTGTTGGCTTTTATTCATCGAATTTCAAGGCTAGACACATCTAATTTCCCATAAGTGAAGTTTGGGAGGGTAGGATCTACGCAGACCTTACTCAAAAGAAAGGTTTTTGAAGTAGGAGCCAAAAAATATGATAGCAAATAGCAAGATACAAAACAAATGAAGCAACAGATAAGTACTACACACTAAAAAACGAGAAAATATGCAACTACTAAATAATACTACTAGTACTGAGAAGAGAAACGTAGGAGGGGCTCACCCCCTACTCTCCCACATGAAGTGGGACAATACTCGGTTTTCTACTATCACTCAACCCTAATCCTCCACCACCGTACCTACCTATCTAGGGTCTTGGTAAATCGAACTTGTGTCACTTGTCTAATCACCTCCAGCCCCCCACCCCCCGGGTTCATTTTTAGCCTACCTCTACCTCTCCGAACTCCTGCCAAAACCAATTTCTCACACACCTCCTTTTTCACATGACAAAACCATCTCAACCTTGCTTCCGTCATCTTATCCTCCATGAGGGCCACTCTCATCTTACCTTGTATAACTTTGTTCTTAATGATATCTCTTCTAGTATGTCGACACATCTATTTGAGCACCCTCAATTTCGCTACTTTTATCTTATGAAGGTGTGCATTCTTGACTGGCCAAGACATTGCCTCATACAAGTACAACCAATGCTGGTCTAATCTGACCACCACTCTGTAGAACTTACTTTAAGCCTCGAAAACACATACTTATCATTTAGTACCCCAAAAGTGAGCTCATTTCACCTACCCCGCTCCAGTCCAATCCGATGTGCCTTAAACAACAAGCACAAATCCTATGTCCCTTACCATATTACAGCTAAACACATAAACATAAACAATTAAAAATATTATCAAGTTGACCCAATAAGAAATTCCAAGTCTCTGTAGAACTGCAGAGAGTGAATTAAACAAGTTTGTAATTGTTCTATTCCAAGATCAAGGTACACTCGCAAATGTATCTAATTTTCCAATTCAGACATGATTATTTAAAAAGCACATCATAGAATTGCAATGGAAATTAATTTATTAGCTTTCATACTATTAATTTGCTTAAACGAAACAATAATTACCCGATTAGGAATCTAGAGCTCGAGCACGGGTTCTTCTTTCTGATCAGAAAAATAGTGCAGGATATAAGGGGTGATTCGAATTACGGCAACCCAAACTCCAAAGAGGGCCACATGAGTCCCTAGCTGCTTCAGAGCATCTGCCTTTTCAGGTTTACCCAACTTTGGAGGCATCGTTTTGTCTTTGCGGATTTCTCTTTTCACAACTTAAACCCTAGCCTAGGTTTGGCATAAATCAAACCTATTGTTCAAATATATGGACTACTAGGCCAGGTTTGGCATAAATCCGGCCTGTTTAGTTTACAGTATCTTCCAAAATGTCGAAAATGATATTTAGTTAGCGGTATCAAAATGAGCCCAAATATAGGTAATCCGTCCAAAATTTTATGGGTTGGCTTCAAGATAATTTGAATTTGGTTCAATCTCAACCCATTGAAACCTTAGCCCATTTAAAAAGAACCTTCAATTGAGCCCCATTTAATATGCAATTTCAACCCGTTTGAAGACTTTTTATTTCTATTGATGTAATGTATGATCCTATATTGAATGTATGAATTATTATCTATTTATATCTTCTAGGATTTATCTATCCATTTATAACTTTCTTTAAAAAAATTCTTAAGTTGAAATTCAAATTGTGATTATAAAAGTTAAATAACAATATGTTTAAGTTATTGAGACTAAGCAGGTCAAATTGGACTGGTCATAACCCAACATGATTTTTAGCCCATTTGAACACAACCCATTTGAGCCCAAAGTAAACTTGGGAGGGTCATGACCCAATCCAATTTCTATTTCAACTCATTTCAATATCTCGAATTTCAACTAAACCTACCCAAACCTACCCATTCGACACCCTTACATTTAGTAGTATAAGATAACTTCAAACAAAATGGTATATTTTTTCTTCTTCTTTTTATTCTTACTTATTGTATAACACTATTTTTTAAAATTTATAGCAATTAAAATATGATACTCCCTCCGTTTCAAAAAGAATGATCTCCTTTTCTTTTTAGTCAGTTTTAAAAAGAATGACCTCTTTCTTTTTTTGGTAACATTTTACTTTCAGTTTTCCACATGGTATGTTTAAGACCACAAGATTAAAGGGCAATTTTGTACATTTGACATAACTTTAATGTAGGACCACAAGATTCAAAAGTCTTATTTATTTTCTTAAATTCCGTGCCAAGTCAAATCAGGTCATTCTTGTGAAACAAATGGAGTATTTTGATTAAGTGGGTATTAAATTTTAAATATAAAAAAAGAGCTTACATCAAATGGGTCTTGTAAATATGTACAAATCTTTACTATTATGTCAAGACTCTGATCCGTTGTGAGTGACAACCACACTAACCTTCTGGTGGGAGAATCAACTATCAACCCAAACCTAACACATCAAACCATTTTAAAATCAAGTCATGATATAAAATACTAAGAAAAGAGTCTTAAAACAATTAAAAGTTTGAGTTTCCATAAACTCAACGGGTCAATTAAATCAATTGCGGAATAAACTCCCTAGAGCCTAAAAGTCATAGTACCAAAACATCTAATAGTCTAGTATAAGGGATGCAACCCAAAAAATAAAGAATAAAAACATAGGTCTAGAAGGTCTGAGTTCGAACAATGGACTAAGAAGGAAAGAGGAATCCAAAGCAACCCGAGGGAAGTGACTCACCCTTGGAATCAGATGGTAGAGGTCTCACAGTTGAGGTCTCGAAACAACCGTCATAATATGTCTTGTACTTAACAAAGAAAAAGCAAGTGCAGTATCAGTGAACAATAATCGTGTACAGGTACAGTCATCGATTGGTTCCAATTGTATAAAATATGAACAAGCAACCCCAACTTAGTAAAATAGATAACATACAATTGAATCACAATCATAACATAGCCCGGAATCTCAGTCCTCACCCTGTGTTGATATGCGTAACAAACATGAACAACCACAACACAACAAGCCAACATGGTTCTCTCATGGAAACCACACAAAAACTATCAGTGTATCAGTGTGGTACCCGAGCCAACCATTTATAGATATCTCTGTACCACAGTGGTTTCCGAACCAACCGTTAGTATATATCATGAGTGATATTCGAGCCAACTATAGGGATATAATGTACCATGCATGGTACTCGAGTCAACCATCAAACACACATCACAATCACAACCACAATGAATAACAGTCACACTTGTACACCCAAGTAAACACATTCATTGCCTGTGATTGCCAACATTTAACGTTTCAGTTCATACTCTTTCCTCCCTAATCAGATATCATGCATGTAATACTAATTAAGAAGTTGACAAGCATATATAATATAAACGAGTAAACAAACAACCATCATCTACCTCAAATCAAGCCTTGGAAGCTCTTTTGAGCCTGAACCTAAGACTTGTGATGAATTCTAGTTTGTTCTTGATCTAAAACAATACAAAATACACAATCAATAAATAAGGGCCTAAAAATACCTGAATTATAATCAAATCCTAACACTCAGATCATTTCCATGATAAATCCTACCCAAAGGTCTTTCCACCATTAATTCAAGTCAAACTCTGCCCTAAGGTCATCCAATAAGGATCTTAAGGCCTCAGAATCACAATACCAAAGTAGGGAAAGTAATTAACTTACCTTTATCGATGAAATTGATGAAAATAGGTTGAAATTCGCCCCAAGGCCGCCCTAAGGCCGCCCTTTCCTCTACCCAAAACAAGTTTGCAGAATTATGAGCGGTTTAGGCGAAATTTCTACATAAACTCGCGACTAACTCCACTATAGCAGCTTCGCCATAGCGGGACCACCCACTATAGCAAGAATTAATTTCCCCGCTATAACGGATTCCATGGGGGACAAAGACTTGAAATTCTCTCCAAAAGTCCATATTTTGCAAAAGCACCTTCGAACCTTGACGTTCTAAACTAACCTTTTCACGTCAAGTTCGATATCAGGAATTTTACTTATTCGAATTCGATTCTGAAAAGTCTTACAGTTTCCTTAATGTCTTAGCTATTAGAAAAACTAATTTAAGTTTAAACATTTTACCCAATCTATTTTCGGATTGTCCCAGACCTCACCTTGCTCAGATTAAAGAATGTCCAAATTTGGGCGTGAGGGGGGAGAGTGATGAATGGAATGTCCCACATCGATATAAGGCTTGGACAATTCTTCTACCTTTGAGCTAACTTTTGGGTGTAAGTTAAGATCAACTAATTTAACAACGTTTTAGAATCAAACTCATGGAGTTCGATATTGCACCCCCGAACTATGAGGGGGTGTGAATATACTCATGGTCCATGATTATGCACACTCCAAATTGGACTGTGTATACCAGATAAAAAATATTTGAATCTAGGCATGATGAGGAAGGGTGAAGAATGGAATGTCCCACATCAGTGAATGAATAGAATCTTGGGCTTATAACTCCTTATAAGACTTTAGCAATCCTCATTCCTTTGAACCTATTTTGAGTTGTGAGGTAGCTCAACACCTAATTAAATATGATATTAGAGTCAGACCCAATGTGAGATCCCAAGATATCGGAAAGTTGTGGGGGGTGGGGGTGGAAATACCTCCCCACCCTCCGTCCATGAATGCGCATGAACTAGATCAGATAGTGAAATCTCAAATAAAGAATGTCTGAACTGGGGCATATAGGTGGGAAGCGATGATGAATGGAATGTCCAATCTAGACATTCTTTATCGGGGGCTTCACTATCTGGTCTATTGTGTGCACATTCAGGAACAGGGGGAGGGGATAGTGATGATGAATGGGTTGTCCCACTTGATGAATGAACGTAATCCTCGAATCCTTAAGGTGTAGGCAGGGGTGGATCTACTAAGGCTCGTGGGGGTGCCACACCACCCACGAGCTTCGGTCAAAACGTGATTTATGTATAGGTGTATATATGTACTATGTGTATAAATAAACAAATGACACCCACAAAATCAAAAGGCGTTGTGGTGCCACTAGTAAAGGGTGAGACTCTCCACCTTCCAGACGCGGGATTGAGTCTGGGAAACAATTTATTTTTTTTAAGAAAAAACAACCTCCCAGCCTCGAATAGATGAGGAATTCAGCTTTAACAATGCATATTTTGAAGATTATATTTCCTTTTTTTCTTTTTAATTCTAGCTGGCTTAGTTTTAATTAGTAATTATTGTTGACTAATTTAATTAATTAATCTTTGATTTTTTATAATTTGTTATTAGTTATTTGTTTGATGGAGAAGTGTTAAAAATAGGTTTAAACTATGTCACATTGATAAAGATATTATCTATTAATAGTTTGATTAAAAAATGTCCTAATTGTTAATAATTTGTTCAAAAAATGTCTCTACTATTAATAGTTTGATCCTAAAAATGTATCTGTTGTTACTTTATTGTGTCAAAAATACACTTTTTCTAATGCACATAATATTTTTTTTATTTTTCTAATAAAATCATTAATTTTAAAGAATCCCTTTCTTGTTTCTTTTCTTTTGAAATCCTTTTAACTATTTTTTTGGAAATAGTAATATTTTTCTTAATCTCGTTTTGTAATTTAAATAGAATAATGTCATGTAGTTTTTAAATAATATCATAGTAACTTCATCTTTAATTTTATTTAGATATGATAAAATCCTTTTTTCCTAATAAAATAAAATAAAAGTTTATTTCTTAATCTTTTTAAAATTGATTAAGTAAATATTTTTCTTGTAGCTATTGCAACTGTGGAAATATCATTTTCTTCCCTGAAGTAGATAAAAAATGAAATATGAAATAAGAGGTGATTAATATTCAAATGATTTGTTTAGTTTGTTACATAGTAAGTGATATATTTACAAATATAAATAATGATACTCTAATTGACCATTTTCAAAATATGTAAAATCATCGAGAACTATTATAAATGAATAATATATATTTATAATATTAGTAAAATTATTTTTAAAAAAGTTATGCTTTATGGATTTTGTGCGGAATCGAAACCTAAGGTTGATTTAGTGATCTAAGCAATGCGTCTACTTGGCACCCAAGAAGTTCAAATCCTGGATCAGCCTCTGGGTGTGGGTTAGGATAAAGACTAATATAACAGATGTCCAACATTGAAAAATCGAGAATAAAAATGTGTTTGAGTTTAATTACATGTAAAAATTGAACCTTTGTCTTAATTCTGCGTATAATATTTATGGAGAAAGTAATTTGAAGAGTCAACAATAATTGAGTGATCCTGCTTTTAAAAGTTTTCTTAAGTCATAATAATGATTTTCTTTTTTTGAGCACTCGAATTTAAGCTAGAGCAATTTAATATATGGGATTTGGAAGAGTGATATGTTAGAAACCTTACCCCTACTTTTTAAAGCTAAAAGTGCTTTTTTTGTTAGATTTTTTATTCAATTTGAAATAAAAAGAAACAAGATTTATTAGTAAATTTTGTTTATGTTCCAAGATGGAGAAAATGAATATGTTTCTTTTAAAATTTTGATTACTTCTTGTCTTATGAGTAAATATTTTAGGCAGAATTAAGACAAATGTTCAATTTTCATATGTAATTAAACTCAAAAATATTTTTGTTCTCGATTTTCTAATGTTGGACATTTGTTATATTACGTCTTTGACCTAACTCTTAACTCTGTAATGTCCATCTACCATGGATATAGAGAGCTGCAAACCAGCTAAGAATAAACAACTAAGATGGAGAAGAAAAATAGTTTACAGAGAAAAGGAAGAGTAGGAGCAACTTTGGATGGCTTTTGGACGGACCCTAATCTATTTTATCACTAAAGATTAAGAGAAAAATTAAAAGAATCCGTATTTTCTAGGTTCCGTCTCATCAGACCCGCTATAGCAGTTGGCACGCTGCTACAGTGGTGTCGCTATAGCAGGAATCTTTTCGCTATGATAGGATGAAGTCAGCTCGGGTCAATTTTAAATTTCAAAATTTTCTTGTATCGTCCCCATTTTTAAATTGACGTGTATTTAAAAAAAATTCAAAATTCCGCACGAGGTGCCTTTTGAATAACGACCGAATATGTCGTTACAACAACACTAAAAATTATTATCGTTTAGATTTTCTTTTAGTTTTATTATTTTCCTAATATTGTAATATTCTCTTTCCTAATTTTATAAGAATTATTATATTTAAAAAAAAATTAAAAAATTCACTCCTTCCTTTTTTCTAAAGATAAAATGTGACTTAAAATTAATGTGATAATATCTCTTCAACTAATAATAAAATTATTGTATTTACTAGAAGGGTTCAAGAACGCTTGTTGAATAATTATATTAATCAAAATTTTAATACTCTGCTTGGCATATTTATGATGAAGTCTTATAAACCTCGAAAAGACACTTTGTAAGAAGTTGGTAAAATATGATGAAGAAAAATTGTGAAGAATGATAAAAAATAATAATAATAATAATAAGTTTATCAACTAGTTGGATTGACTACACGAGGAAGGACAAAAAAGAAAATTCAAAAGGTAATAATTGTTATTTTATACCAGTTTCAGATCCAAAACCTATTCCTACTAATCTTGATGCATTGTCATGGGATGAAGATAATAATATTTTTAATTTTTGGGACAATACTCCAGAGTTAGCTAAGCATGACGCACATATTAAGGCAGATTTGTGGTGTATTTATTTTAGCCTATTTGGCCAAGTTTTTAGAAAATCAAATTTGATTTTATATTAATTATTAAAAAGTATATTTTAGAGAATGAGGATATTTGGTCAAATTTTAATAAAGAAATAAGTGTTGTTAAATAGTAGAAGAAGCTAGTGTTATTTTTACAAATTTCGACTTTTTTCAAATTTTCTTAAATTTAATCTGACATAACCACCAAGAAGGATTGTAATGTAGTGGTAAATATTTTTTCATCTTTAATTAAAGGTCTTAGATTTAAGCTCCTTTGAACCTTAGGTACATATTCACCTTTGCTAGGCAACGCTCTAACCCCCTCCCTCCATGTGGGACTTTCCAATGCGAACTCAAATTTAGTCAAATCCCAATATAAATATCAAACATCAGGGGGAAATAAAAAAATTGGCCTAACCTGTTCATATGAGTAGAAATACTTTTTAAAAAATTTCAATTTATCTAATATTGACAACTCATTTCACCTATCTTGTTAAACACTTTCTCCTTATAAGAATTTTATGTTGTACAAATTCAAATAAATTGGGATTTCAATCATATGTAAAACTTTGGATGAAAAATAAAACAAAACTATCTGTTACTTTTATCAAAAAAAACAAAAAAACAAAACTATATGCCATATATAGAACTAAATTTACGTTTATTTATGAGATAAAATTTTTCTTATTGGTGATCAATATATATATATATATATATATATGAGTAAGAAAATTCTTATCTCATAAATAACGTAAATTTAGTTCTATATATAAGCATATATTTTTGTTTTATTGTTCGTCCAGAGTTTTATATATGTATTGAGCCAAATTATTTGAACTTGCACAACATAAAATTCATATAAGGAGAAAATGTTTAATAAGATAGTTGAAATGGGTCGTCAATAGTAGGTCAGTTGTGAATTTAAGAAAAGTATTTTAGCTCACAGGTTAGGTCAACTTTTTTTTTATTTCCCATGATGTTCGATATTTGCCTTCGCCTTTGGATTCGGTCAAATTTGAGTTAGCATCAGAAAGACTCATATGGAGGGGGTTAAAGCGTTGCCTAGCAAAGGTGAATTTGTACCCATAAGAACTTAAATCTGAGACATTTTATCAAGGATGAATAAATACTTACCACTACATCACAATCCTTGTTGGTGGTTATGTCAAATTAATTTGAGGAAAGTTGAAATTTGTAAAAATAACATTGACAACTTCTTCTACTATTTAACAACACTTATTTTTTTATTAAAATTTGACCAAATATCTTCATTTTGTATACAATAAACTTTTTTATAATTAAATCAAATTTGATCTTCTAAAAACTTGGACAAACGGGCTATAATAAATACACCACAAATCTATCTCAATCTATGGATCATGCATATCTAATTCTGGAATGTTATCCCAAAAATTAAAAATATTAATACCTGCATCCCATGCCAATGCATCAAGATTATCGAGAATAGGTCCTGGATCTGAAAGTGGTGTAGAATAACAGTCATTACTCATTTGATCATTACCTTTTGAATCGTTTTTTTGTCCTTCCTCTTGTAGTCAATCCAACTAGTTGATGAACTAATTTTTTTAATCATTCTTCACAATTTTTCTTGCGGTTGTTTTGGTCCTTGATTTCTTAGGAATTGATAGAAAAGAAAACCCTAAAAGTCCAGTAATAGCTTCATCATATTTTTCCGACTTCTTACAAAGTGTTCTTTGAGATTTATGAGACTTCATCATGAATATACTGAGCAGAGTACTAAATTTTGATTAATATTATTATTTAAAGAGTGTTCTTGAACCCTTCTAATAAATACAACGGAAAAGGGTCAAAATTGTCCCCGAACTATATGAAATAGACCATTTATACCCTTCGTTACATTTTGGGATAAAAAATGCCCCTAATGTTATCCTAAGAGACCACAAATACCCTCAAGAGTTAACACCCCAAATTTTTGTTGACGTGGCAAGCCACGTGGGACTAATCCTTCCACCTAAGCGTTGCCAACTAGGATTCACTACAAAAGAACTAGACCTTTAGCGGCAACAACAGTCGCCACAAAAGCCCAGAAAATCGTCACTAAAAGTTTTTAACATTAAATTCTAATTTTGTGTTTTTTTCTTCATTGTTTTTAAAAAACCAAATATGATATCGATTAAGTAGGAGTTTGAAGACACTATATGTTTTATTTTTATGTCATATGTAAATGTATAAAATGTACAATGATGCATTTTATATATATATATAGTAGGAGATTTGAATCGAGAAGTAATTTTGATTATTTTTCGTAATAATATTGGATGTTTTTAATATGGATATTGCAAGTTATTTATTTTAGAAAATTAGGTCGCAATCGAAAATTAATTATCATATTTTTTTGTTGAAAAAATAGGTTTTACTAGCGAATGGTTGTTGGAGCCTTAGTCGCCACTAAAAATCACTCATAACCTTTAGTGGCAATATTTTGGGATTTTGTGGCGACTTTGTCGCCACTAAAAGTCAAGTTCTTTTGTAGTGAATCTTAGTTGGCAATGCTTAGGTGGAGGGATTAGTCCCATGTGGCTTGCCACGTCACTAAAAAATTGGGGTGTTAACTCTTGAGGGTATTTGTGGTCTCCTGGGATAACTGCGGGAGTATTTTTGATCCCAAAATGTAATGGAGGGTATAAGTGGTCTATTTCGCATAGTTCAGGGGCAATTTTGACCCTTTTCCGTAAATACAATAATCTTGATATTAGGTGAGCAGATACTATCGCATTAATTTTTAAAAGTCACATTTTGACTTCAGAAAAGAAAGGCTTGAATTTTTATTTTTGAATAACAATTCTTATAAAATTAGGAAAGAGAACATTACAATATTAGTAAAATAAATAAATCTACAATAATTTAAAGAGAAAATCTAGACGATAATAATTGTTAGTATTATTGTAACGACCTATTCCGTCATCATTTAAAAGGCATCTCGTGTAAAATCTATTTTTTTAAAAATATGTTGTCAATTTAAATTAGGATAACACAATAAAAATTCTGAAATTAAAAAAATTGATCCGAACTGATGTCATCCTGCCATAGTGGAAATATTCTATGGCGGCGGTGCTGTAGTGTGTGCCAACCCATATAGCGGGTGTGACAGGAAGAATCTACAAAATACGTATTCTTTTAATTTTCTATCGTTCTCTTCAGTGGTAAAAAGCAACGAATTCAACTAGAATACAAGGTTTAGGAGATCACTTGTCTTAAATCAATCAACAATCACTTCACTAGTTAAGTCTTCCCCTTCCGAATCACTTCCAAAGCCACACAATCTATATACAAGCAAATATTCACAATAAATTTCTGAAAACAACAATACCCACATCAATCCTCTTGAAAGGTGGGTCAATCAACACAATTCTAAGATTAGCAGTTGAATAAAAAATTTATTACTTGAAAACATTACTCAAGGAATTAGAAACTCATTAGGAAAAATCATTTCGAAAAGGGACTTGAAATCAGTTCAAAATCTCCCTTTTAGCTAAGAGCTTGAATTCTTGAAAATACTCATCATTCACCGATCAAAATCTCATATTTTGATGTTAAAGCTCATAATTAATCAAGGAAAAATGAAGGTTTAGGATCAAGAAAACTTACCCAAATGATTTTAGCATGGAAATTCCCTTAAAAAATTCTCCACCAAGGGGTTTCCCAAGTTTTAAAATGGTGAAATAGGGCTTAAACCCCGAAAGTTGCAGGCCAAAACCCACTCTGATGTCGTGTCACGACCCAGACTGTCGTGATTGACACCCACACTAACCCTTCGGTGGGAGAACCATTACTACAACCTAAACTAACAAATTTTATGAAAACTAAGACATTTAAAGATACAAAAGCATGTTTAAATGACAATAAAAATGGAGTCCCCATAAACTCCAAGGTTTTTAACAAATAACTTGTAACATCTCGCAACTAGAAAAGACTAGAAAGAAGTTTAAAATCTAGAAATAGTCATTTTTGGAAAGTATAAGGAAATCTGGAAAATTTTAAGTAAGTTAAAGTGAGTTTTTGGCCAACTTCAAACGACCATAACTCCTAGATCAGGATGAGTTAGGTGTAGTTCCAGATATGGTTGGAAAGCTCTTGGAATTATCTTTCCAATGCAGCCAAGTTTGCGCGATTTTGAGTTCGGATGAATGAGTTATACCCTTTGAAATTTGGGCTGTTGGATTAAGGAAATGTCCAATTCGAAAATTGAAGGGGTATTTTAGTCTTTTCATTGCCCTATTATTTTAATCCATTTTTAGGAATTTAATATGCGTCAAATCAACTTTTAGTTAGTTTTAGAATTTGGGATTTCACGTAAGGGCTAAGGAGAAAGGAGAAGAAGAAGCAAGAATGCTCAAGATCGTCGAAGTTTGGCTTGTGGAATTCGTCGGGGGCGATCCCTACAAGGTATGTGAGATCACATAGCGTTGAGTTAGTTCACCCACGCTCCAAGCATGTTTAATTCAACGTATTTTCGTTCTAAAGGATTGAGAAATTGATGTTCTTGATAGTTGTTCTTGAATTGATTTCGTTCTTGAACATGAGTGGTGAGTTAGGAGTTTCTTGATGATTAAGTATTGTTTTCTTGAGTTGTTTGGGTTAGATTTTTGTGTATATGATTTGGGTACATGAATCTAAGGTGAAATTTGGGAAAAAGAATCAGATTAAAAGGATTTAGGATTAGAAAACGAGTTGAAAAACTCGTTAGACACACCTGGAGAGGGCAAGGCGTGTCGCGCTTGTTGACACCCAATTTTTGACCTCCACATTATAGATTAATCATCGAGCTTCTTCAATTTCGAATGAGTTAAATTAATTAGTTTTATAAAATTTCAAAAAAAATAAAAATAAATAAATAAATAGATATAGTTTGCAAGTTATTTTAAATTGTTGTATCATTTTTATAATTTTTAAATAATATATATGTTTTATATAATTATGTATATGATTAATGTATTTTATGAATATTTAAAAATCATCTCGAAAAGACTTTATATTTTAAATATTTTATTTAGTGATGGTTATAAATTTTGAATTAATGAGTTTTATGAAATTCAAAATACTTTCAAGTTATTTCTAAAGAAATTTTGTCCTTTAATAATTTTAAATAATAAATATGTATATTTTTACAATCACGTTATTTTATAAATATCAAAATTATCTCAAAAGATTTACATTTTAGTTAAGTATTTTACTAATTTACTTTAGTTTAAGTTATAGTTATAATTTCTAGTTAATTAGTTTGTAATTAAATTAATTATTTTATAATCAATTTAATTAGGAAGTTCATTAATTAATTATATTAATTTGTCATCTTTAATTATAAGTCGAATTTGCTAATTAAATTCAATTTGACTAAGTTCTTAATTTTAATTGGCTACGATTTCAATCTATTTGACCAAATTCTCAATTCAAAACTAGCCCCTTTTTACCTCACCCATACCCA
The DNA here is from genome assembly GCF_019186545.1 of Solanum stenotomum. NCBI lineage: Eukaryota > Viridiplantae > Streptophyta > Magnoliopsida > Solanales > Solanaceae > Solanum > Solanum stenotomum. Next base: position 45,833,784 of record NC_064286.1, on the reverse strand, counting down.
ATTCAATAGGCCAATTTTGGGCCCATTTTCATTTCAAATTCCCAGCCCATTTCTCCCTTTCTCACATTAATGTCAGCAGCCCAACTTCATAACAAATCCATAACCCTCCAATACAATACTACAGCAAGCCAAAATACCCGACCCATCCCCCTACTCTTCTTCTTGGCGTGAAAAAACAGCGACCCCACCCCCTTACTTGCCTTCGTCTTCTTCACGCTAAATCAACCCGAAAATTGCGTCTCCTACCTTGCAAGAACCCATACCTTGCAGACCCATCACCCTCACGTCCCCTTTCCCCCCATTTTAGGGGATTTTTTTCAAAGCTTTCTACTGTTGTCTTGAAAAGGGGTAGAATGAATTCGAATTTTAAAATTCAAAATTTCACGCGATTTCCCCTTAATTTACATCTATATATTCATCTATTTTATTCACTGTGGGGGGGAGGGGGGGAGTTTTTTTTTTGAGTTTGAGTTTTCGGCAAAGAGGTTTTACACTTTAGAATTTCACATTTTAGTCCTTTG